>NW_008587700.1:15598-22365 GCF_000691845.1 Merops nubicus
GCCCTGGCTAAATTGTTGACAGATTTTTGCTGAGTGATTCCACGCCCTTCCATTATAGCCTTTTATTTCCCAAATAACCCTTCCACGAGGGTTAGGTGGTCTCATTTTTAGCACAATCTTTTGGGAACAAGAGGGAAGAGCAATGCTCATGTGAAAACATGGCCCCACAGCCTATGCCACATTGCAGGAGGATCCTCCCCAGTCTCCCAGCAGTAAATACACATTCCCTTGGAGAAGCTCTGTCTCATCCTCTGCTTCCCACAGGCTCTGTTATGTAGTTTAATTTTGGCTATGAATAATCATTCATGCACTTGTGGCCTATTCAAGGAGGCTCTTTAGGCAAAATAACGGTTTTAAACTTTTTTCTGCTGCCAGGATGATATAAAGAAGCCCCAGCATACCACAAGGCTGCTATACAGGCCACATGTGAACTTAAATTTTTGTCTCCAGTAAGCACTTTTTGCATGTGGTGTACACCTGGTCGCTCTAACATGATCAACACTTATTGCTTTGTTTCTTTACAACAGGTTCTAGTCCCCTCAGTAAACATATTCTTAATGCAATAAGCCTGCAAGAGGCCCTCCAAAGCCATAGAAATAAGGAAGGGGAGGTTTTTCAAACACATACGAAGCTAGCTACTTTCCCACACCCTCTGGGTACTCACATCCCATGGAGGCACAGGTGCAGGCTGGTGGAAAGGGGGAAATACGAAGCAGAAAGGAAGCAGATTGGTCCCAAATCGTCCCTACACTGATGCAAGGCACACTTACACCTCAGACTTCAAGGTACAGAACTCTTCTCAGATGTTCTCTTGCTTCTGGAAGTCAGTGGCACCACAGGCAACCAGGCAATCTTTTTCCCCGGGTACAAAGTTACATGAAATGTTGCTAGCCAGGCGTTGACTAGTGGCGTTTGTCTTCTAGCAGCTGTCACAGCAGTTTCCTTGGAAGGTGTGGGGAAAATCTTGCAATTATGTGCCCTATGATGCACCCCAGAGAAACATTTGGCAATATGTGTTTGTGTAAGGATGCATATATCCAGTGAGCAAGAGGGTCCATGCTGGGTGCTACCAACATAACAAAATTACTCTCACCTCTCTGCCTCTCTCTGATGCACCTGACCACTCTCTTAGACAAATTAATGGGCTAGAAATACTAATCTTAAGCAAGAAGATCTTTAACTCTATCTGATTCTCCCTTGCTTTGTGTCTTGCTGCCTCCTGCCCTGCATCATTCCTACAGCCAGCTGTATGTCCTTTTCCTAGGGGCTGTATCCCAGCTCTTCTCAGGCATTCAGAGCGCCTGGGAACTGGGCTCCTTGCCCGTGTCCTGTACCTGTGACTGACTCTTAGACATTGAGTGCAAGTGTGTTAGATGCAGTGTTAAATCACTGGCTGTTCTGGCAGCATACTGAGCTTTAGAGTCTGGGACAGTCCTCAGGGAAGACTTTATCTGTTTTTGTCATTGTCTCCCTTTTCAGAGCATCATTCACAGGGTTGAAACACAGTTTCCAGCACTCCTTGGGCAAAGTGTTTGTAGTCAAAAGATTATTTTTGCTTTGTTTTTTTGTTTTGTTTTGTTGTTGTTGTTTGGTTGGGTTTATTTGTTTGTTTGTTTGGGGTTTTTTTTAAATTGAGGTGGACCAGTATCCCAAAAGGATTTAAAATCTTTTTTCCAATTTTGCCCTTGATAATGGATTCTGGACACATGGAAACCCGTTTCCAAGCTGTTACCAGAACCTCCCCTAGCAGGGTTGACAGAGAGCCCAACAGGGCAGGAGCTAACACTATCACCTCTCCACACACACTTGTACCATTTCTGCTTAATCATTTGGCTCTTTCTTCCACAAGTCTATTTGTATGCATAAACCCCACTTTGTAACACCAAGTTACCTAGCTGCACACACTGAAAGTTGGTACAAAACCAGGCTGAGCAAGCCAAACAGAATTGCTTATTCTTGATCCCCTAAATGTGTAATTTTTCAATAAAACCTTCTTTTTTCTTATCTAACATTCCAAGGGAAAGCAAAAGAAGGTGAGAAGGGAAAGTCAATAGAGATCTGTCCTCTCACGAAAGCCAAATTAGTTGCCCACTTCCAGTATGCTGTGGTATTCTCTGTACATTAATTTAATTTAATTTCTGTCTTTTTAGGTGTGGTTTTATTTTTCTTTTCCTCCCTTTAAAGGTCCTAGAAGGACCTCCTGTGGCTTTCACAAAGTGGCTCACAGACATACAGTATGGGACCTGGGTGGTTTCTATGAATCCCCCAAATAAAATGGCAAGTGCCTCCACAGTATTACTACAAAGTTAGACAAATTTGGTTGACACATAGAAAACTCCTGGTTTTGGTCACTAAAAGGACAGAATTTTAAACTTTATAACATTCTCAACTTCCCACCTCCATCTCCAACCAGCTGATGTTAAGTGGTATATGCTTTGTTTGGAAACTGTTCCACTTCAGAAGTCTCCTTTCAGACTTACCTAGGTAACCACTGTTGCTCATTTTAGAGGAGTTTTATAGCAGCCCAAGTTCTGGAGAATAACAACATTTAGCTGATCTTAGTGATACAACATTATTGGTACCAGTGATTCCACAACCATCATTTCTTTCCTCAGGAGAAGGGAGGTAATTTTCCTAAAATTACATTGTTTTCTAAAACAGCTCTATTCAGAGCTATACATCTACCTTCTGGCAGCATAGTTCAATTTGCATTTAAATAATTTCCTGATATCATTGGAAAAGTAATTATACATAACACTAAACAATTTTCAAGCCTCAGCTTTTAATCGGTCCACAACAAAATCCCTCTCCTAGGTTCTAAAACAACCTCCCCAAAATGTATAATTCACCAATACAAGAAACTGGCTTCTTTGTTTAACACCGCTCCGCTTCCTCATTCATCTTAGATGATGAATTCAGATCAGTAGAAAACCATGTTGGTATTTTTATATTTGGTACATTTGGTTCTGTCACTTTGGTATGCCAACTTTTCCCTGGCAAAAAGGCTCAATTCTGTTCGTTATCTGAGCAGAAGATCTTATGGACGTCACATGCTCATGACACTGAAAGTATCACAATGCACAGACACTTTATTGTAGTTATAGATGCTGGATCATGGCCTGATTCTGAGATTTTTACACAGATTAGCAGGGACTTTATGCAGTTTCTGCCAAGGCAATAGCAGGACATCCGTTTTTGATCTGGGGTGTCCTGGACCTTAGATTTTTGGTTGGTTCTAGAGGCCATTTGTCACACTTAGACCCAAATATACTTATTCCCAATTTTTGTAAGTGTTTGGCTCAGATTAATTATTAAAAAAAAAAAAAAAAAAAAAAAAACACCAAAACACAGTCTACTGGAGATGTAGATCACTCTTAATAAGACTCCGTATCATATTAAAAAAGACTATCTCTAAAAGATGTTTAACATGTCACAATCTTTTTCCCTTGGAAAGATATGCCTATAGAAGATGAGATGTATTTTTTCAGTGCTCTGATTATCTTCTCATGAGCCATTTGAAAAGAAATACAATCCCCTATACTAAAACTGCCTACTCAAAAGCATTAAGTCATTAACTGTAGAAAAATTCCAATGGGAAAGAGAGAATAATGCATCATTTGGGCTGTCATATGGCCCATAAAGTCAATATTGAAGCTGTGAAATTCAGACATGAGTGCAGTTTTCCTCAAGGTTTAGGCTCAGCCTTGACCTAACCTGTTAGCCAAGCCCCTTCTCTACCATTAAAAGTGATTCAACCATTAAGATAATTCAAGACCAAAATTGCTAATGGCATGCTGTGGATCTGCCTTATAATCAGCTCCTCTCTGGTGCTTGGAGAACCCTCTATGGAGGTAAGGAGTCCTAAGGAGTTTATTCTGTCTAAAAGAGGTAGTGTACTGTGCAGTCAATGCTAGCAAACCAGATATTTTGCAAGGCCGTATACTGAGCCTAGAACGGTACTGAAAAGAATCGTTTGGCAGTAACCCTTTAGCATCATACACCAGATTTCATCAGTGAGGTGATACTAAGCCGACAGGAGAATTTTCAGATTAAACCTCCACAGCTTGTCAGACTTGAAGGTGAGTGACAGTGGTGACCCCTGCTATTTCCACTTCCCAACATGTTTTTAATTTGCTCTCAAGCTTGCAATCATTCCACAGACGCCTGCAGCAGATCACTCTGGGATGCTTCCTCATCTGGATGACAGTGGTAAGTGAAAGGTCTCTGCTGCCAGCACATGAAAATGCTAAAGAATCAATTTTCACTAAGATCTGAACTAGAAGGTGGATACAAACGAACAGATGAGATTGTCAGCCCGGTTTAAGTGTACGAAAGATTTGTCAGCCTGGGAAGATTGTCAATAAAACAACCCCTGAGGGCTATTTAAAGGCAATGGCTCTGGACTGGGATGAGAGCCTGGAAGTATTAGATCCACAGCACAGAAGACCAAACAAGCTAAACCACGCTTTGAACTCATGAAAAGCGTTGCTGCAACCACATCTTGGTGTGATGTCCCCCTATGGCTTTTCTGTCCTACGGATTTTGATTTGGATCATGAAGAAAAATTTCCTGAGGAGAAAATTGTTTCACCATCCATCTCACACCTAGGTCTGTAGTAATAACTCCTCTGCCCTTCTCCCCACCCAAACCAGCACGCTCATAATAATGTAAAACTTCGCACACTGAATGTAAATTTTCTTGGGTTTTGCTGCTGGTGGTTTGGGTTTCTCCTGTTTCAGGGGTTTTTTTGGGGGGTTGGTTTTCTTTTTTTCCCTTTTGCTAATTTAAAAAGTAAAGCCAGTGGAAAACAACAACATGAACAACCATATGAGAAAAAAGGCACAGCCTGGTACTAGCAATGGGCCTGTTTATAAGAATAGACACATCACAACAGATGTCTGTGTTGTAACAGTGCTGCACAAATTTTCCAAGGATCAACCAGAGAATTGTGATAAAAAAAAGAGAGGAAGGGATTTGTTTTGAGGTAGGAATTTCTCCAAAATGGAGACTATTTTGTAATTGTGGTTTAATTTAATACACTTGTGATCATATATATAAAAATAAATTTTTTTTAGTTTTTGTGTAATATGAAGATTTAACAGTAACCTAAAGTCTTAATGAGCTGATCACTGCATAAAATAAATCAAGTTTTTACTTTCCATTATTCCAGCAATTTATCTTCATTGTATCTGTCCCTGTCCTCCAACTACTCTCCAGTTAAGGAGCTGAGCTGATAGCTATTTCTCTTTGAGCCTGTTTTCCCTCCAGAGAAAGAGATGTCCAGTCTTCTAAAAGAGCAGAAAATTCCCAACACTTGGAGATAAGTCATGGGTATCCTGCAGACTCTAACTTCTAATAAGTCACTTCGTCCAAATTAAGTCTCCCAGTTTGGAAAACTATTCTAGAAATCCCTCATTTTCTATCAAAAAACTAGAAGGTCTTTAGGGGAGGACTCATGCTTTATCATATATTTGCACACCATTTAGACTTCTGATACTCCTGTTTGAGATATTCCATACCAACACTCTCTTGCTCCTGCTTCTTATGCCTACTCCCATACTACAAAATATTGCTATTGATGGCCCTTGTGGTATCATTGTTTTCATTCTAGTTATGGTTTTGTCCTATAAGTGACTTTATATTAATAAAGGTAATTTCTTCTTTTCTCTTGTTCTCACAGAGCTCAAAAAATCACTTATTTAGTGTTTGTCTATAGGAAGGGCTGGGCTCCAGTCCTCCTCTGGCTTTTCCACCAGCTTGCAGAAGAATTACACTGGTATGAACCTGCCCTGATATTTTATGGAGTTTTGATTTTTTTTTTTTTTTTAATATACCCTCTGTAAAAGCAGTGAACACACACATACTTCTGGCCCACACTGGATTGATGGAAAGGAGGTTAATAACGTATCTGGAAATAAAAAACAAATAGTTTGATGGATGGCACACATTGATTAATATCTGCTGCAGTGCCAGCAAAGCCAGGGAAACTACACATCGTAATTCTGTTATAACGGAAGATATGCTGCCAATGGAAAGGGAAAGGAGATTATCTCCCTGCTTTGTTCTCTAGCTGTGTCTGGCAGCTCAGTGTAATGTACAGACACAGGGTCAATGTCTTCTCTCCACTCCTGATTTCAGAGACGGTGAAAGATCTGGACCACCAAGCTGCAGAGCACTTGAAGCTCAAGACGTGCCCTACATTAGAATGTGCATTGCCAGTAAATCCCTCCTAGGATGCGCCTGAAGAGTGGATGGGGCAGATTAAAGGCAGGTCAATCAGTCTGAGGAATACAAAGATGATGTTGTGCATACAAGCAGGAGATTCCTGCCCTGGGCCAGCCAGCATGGACTGCAGCCCACAGGACAGGGAGAAGCTGTACCTGAGAGGCTGAATTTTCTCACCTCTACTCACAGTACCAGGCTATCAACGCTAAACACCCTCACTTTTTGTTTGGCAGTAAATAATTTATTTCCCTGAGCTGTAGGTGGGATGTGTTTCAGGCAGAAAGGGAGGATGCCAATGAGCAGCTCTTTAAATATACATCGCCTCCTGTTTGCAGGCACCATGTGTGGGCGCAACTGTAAACTGAAATGGTCTGGTGTTGGCTGGCACTTGTGAATACAAAATTAGCACTGTGGCTATTTATGGGCTGAAGGGGGGAGGAGGCTTCAAAAATAAAAATGAGGCTTCTTAAATCTGATACCTTTTTTCAAACTGAAAAAACAGTTGGCATTTCTGTGGCAGCATTGTATTCTCAGTGGGGGAA
>NW_008587700.1:22396-32734 GCF_000691845.1 Merops nubicus
TTAATTATATATTAGTACAGCATTAAGCTAGTTTTATTTGCTGAACATTCTGTCAATTACTGTTGTTACTTGAGAAGCATGACTGCTCCCAGGTTGATCGTGTATTTAACTAGCCAGTCAATGCTATTAATCACCAAGCATTTTCAGCCAAGGATATTAACATTGAAACCTATCCAGGAGGGCTTATAAATGCATACTGGCATTCTTCAGAGGGAAACACTGTTTTCCAATGCAAGGGAGGCTCTCCCAAGTCTCTTTTTTTTTTTTTTTCTTTTTTTAAATTGCAATTTAAATCCAAAAGGGGAATGAATAATTGCCCTTAATGAAATAACTGCCATCCCAGAAAATTAGTAAATACATGATCATCTCATTAGCATATGAACGGAGGACAGGAGGTCTCTTTCTGCCATGCAGCTGCTGTAAAAATCAGTGAAGTATAAGAAAGTAGACATGAAAACCAAACAAGGACTTTCTCCTTTCTGGGGACTGAAGCAGGGAGAGAAGGAATCCAGGTAAGACTGAAAAACAGTTATCATTTAGAGTTTAGAAATGGGACTCTGCCATCTTATTCTTGATTACAATACCCTAGTCCTTTGGGCACAAAAGCCGTTGGCCTTTCCTTGCCTCTTGCCCATAGAAGCAGGGGACAAGAACTAGCTCTGAAGCCACAGTCTCTGATACAACACACACCATTTGGAATCCAATGCTCCAGAAACACGTTTTGCATTTTGCGTTGCACTTAGATGACACACAGAATACATTTATTTCCACATTGTGAATAATCAGCTGAAAACTCACTTTCATTAGCCTCATCTCCCCATTATTGGCTCACATCCTGAAGTTTTCATACAACATCTGCAAAAGTAATAACCTAATTATAGAAGCCATCTGGAACCAGAACAGAGAGGAATAATTATTTTCTTTTTTATTTTTTAAAAAAAGCCCTCACTAAATAAATGGTGCCATAATAGATGGGATGTCAGAAAAACAATGATCGTAACAAACTCAGTATCATTAAAGAGGGATGCAAGGAGATTTACATCAAGAAACTCATGATTGCTCATTACCAGAGACACAGCAGAGAGGCATTGTGATCCATCGATGACACAGCCTCCATTTTGAGAGAAAAGTCCTATCAGAAACCACAGGCTACTACCTGGATAGCCCAGCTAGCAGAGGAGAGGATGAGCAACTGTTGCTTCATGCTAATATTCTCTATTCAAGACCAGGGGCCAGACCCCTGAGGAGGGAAGGGTGAATCAACCACAGGCAGTCCCTTCTCTATCCCCTTCCCCTGACAATGCTGTTTAATGATACTGCACAACAGTGATGTGTGATGCTGACAGGCTACTAGAGTGAGAGAGAAGTGACATTCAGAAGAACACATGTAAAATCTTGACTCCTCTGCTGACCACTTGCCTGATACAGAAAGATATCATCCTTAACAGGCAGACTAACAGCCAAATTCCTCCCTCTGCTCTTAATTCATATGCAAATGATCCAAGGTGTCACACCACTGGAGGAAGGAATAAGTTAACACACTCAATTACTATGAAGAAGGAAGCAAGCTGGCCAAGGATCCAAGCTGTGGGAGATGGAATTAGCCAGGCCAAGAGTCCACTTATGTTGCAGGGACTCATCTTTCTCACCACCATCCCAGGAACTCCACTTGCCATACATAGTCAGGAAGCCTTTCTGACAACCAGAATCCCCACACGGCACATCTACTCTATAGGCAGATCTCTCAACTCCACTGCAAGCAGAGACAGTTCTTATAGAGGTGGCCTCTTGCCCCCCTCCAAGTTAATGTGGAAGGTGGGGGCACCTGGTGGTGATCTCCTAACCAGTTCCCACCCACGGCTGGCCAGACCCTGGGTGAAACCCAGTCAGGAGGGTCTTTCTTGCCTGGTTGTGGACACCATCCATGTGCCAACCCTCATTCAGGGCTGGGGGTTTAAACCCCAGCACTTCACTCTCATACTGCTGTGAGGTAGCCCTCTCTGTTTTTCAGGGCATATCTTTTGCTCCTAGAGCTTTCCTGACAAACTGTAAAGATTTGTCCACCAGGGAAAGATACCTTTTCTTTGTTTTTTGTCTGTCCTTTGTCTCCTGAAATCCTGTGCTTCCAGGAAACTCATGGTGAGGGCTGAAGCCAGTAGTTTCAGAAGTGACTGCTTTAGATCCACGAACCTCTTGTTCATCTGTTCCAGCACTGCACATGCCAGCAAGCATCACTCCCTGCAGAATGACCCACATCCACCATCTCCTAGTCCCTGGCAGTGAGGGGCTCCCACTGCAGGAGGCAGCCAGCCCCTGAGCGAGGGATTGACTGCAGCCACCAGTGCAGGGACCAGGCCTATGCACCATGACAGGGGAGAAGAAAGTGTCTCCTAGGCAGAGCCCTGCAGCAAGCCCTTAGCAACGGCACTCTTAGATCTGCCAGGAGCACTGGCCCATGGGCACCCAAGTACAACATGTTATCCAGAGGGAGTGAGAGTCGAGTCCTTCTGACCCCACTGATGTCCCCAGCAGTCGCCAGCTCTGGAAGGTATCACAGAGAAGCAGGTTTTCGAGGCGAGGTGGAGATGGAGCTGCACTCCCTTTTATGAGGAGGGAGGAGCTGGTAGGCCATTCTCCCCAAACAGAGCTTAAATGTACATTTTCACAAAATACTGGAGATTTTAGAACAAGCAAAAAGCTTCTTTTACCTCCCAAGCCTTGTCCGAAGTGATGAGTTGTAGGTCAGCTTGTGGTAAAATGGGGGTTTGTATTTAGTACTATTATTTTTCCCTAATTAGAGGTGATTGCTTGAACACAGAAGATCGTGACTGTTATTTGTTTAGTGCATAGCTTCTGTTGCCAGCACTTTCAGGGCAACCTGTGTGTCAATGTTTTGAGAGGATGACGACACTGTGGTAACATGCCTACCAAACATTTCATGCTTGATACTTGTGCACAAATTCCAAAAAGCAGCACATATTAGCATCTTCCAATGGCCCTAATAAATTCACATGTCCATTCTAACACTCAAATAATAGACAGACAATAGAGACAGACAGATAGATAAATTCCCCCAAAAGAAAGTGCAGCTTTAAAGAAAATCCTCATTTATAGTCCAACTAATTACATTTGGCCTGAACTTAGAGAAAGATCTGAGATTTTATTAGACATCCAGGTGCTAAATCAACAGCATCCTGCCGTATTTCAATACATGTTATTAATTCTGACTAAAAAGCTTCACCTAGTTGTGATTTTTACTAGAACTCTATTAATGTCTCTGCTAATAAATGCCATCTCTTACCATCATAATTATTGTTATTTATTGCTTCTGTTCCTGCAGCAATGTCTTGAGGGTTCATTCATAAGCCATGCCCTTATTGGATCATTTGCAAATGAAGAGTCAAAAAATGTTTCTTGCCCTCAGCACTTTACTTGGTAAGACAACAGATAAAAGATGAAGGAATATAAGGAAATAAATAGACCATCTGGGCCAGCACTTAGACATTGCTTCTAATACACCTGGAGCCTAAGTATTGCTGTACTTCCACCAAACAAAACCAAAGAGTGGTACCCAAAATTCAGCACTTGCATCTTGATTTTGACACTATAAGTATCTTCAGGTGCTGAAGGTGCCACTGCCAGTGGCCCCTGGAGTGGAGACACATTTCCAGCAGACACAAGGATGAGGATTCAGAAGACATGAACCACATAACGTGACTGCCACCTACCAGCTGAGCGTGTGTCCAAGTAAATAATAGCTGCTACATATCTGAGGCTCCCAGGACACATTCAAGCAGTGCCTGACAAGGAAGCTCACTTATAATGGCGTTAATATAAGTGACGGGTTTCTATTTATGCCTTATAAATAAGCAATCTGATTTTCAAAGTGCCACATCCTGAAGTCCCAACACCCTGAGTAGCAAATTCTATATTTCATCTCCCAGTCACACACAGCCACGCAGGGGGCTGTAGTCCATGAATACCCTCTAGAAAGTCAACTGAATAGCTGGCCAGAAAGTCCCATGAGGAAGGGATAAAGATCAGGTTAGGATGAAATGAAGGAGCAGTAATATTTTCAAGTAACAAATAGAGCAGGGAGTGCAAGAAAAGTGAGTCTGATGAAGAAGGAGACCATACTCTAACTCTCCCTGGCTCCTCTGATCCTCCTGACCATCTGGAATCAATCACTTATCTCTATGTGGACTTGTAACTTTAAGGAGAACATTAGCACTAGTTTGAGGCTTGTGAGATGCTTTGTAATCCCAGGACAAAAGATATCAAAGAACTGCAGCATACGTCTTGTTAAAAATGTTTTCATTCTGGATTATAGCACCTTTTCAAAGAGATCTTACATTCCTGCATCCCTGTAGCCCTGGGCTGTCTTCTTTCCACAAATTCTTTTGCAACTTAGCTTGGAAGATTAATAATGTAAGAGCAGCTAATGCCGCTAATTGGACAGGGAAACAGATGTGTCAACCTTTGTTTTCCACAGGACTTACTTCAAAAGCATGAATGACAAATGCATCCCAAGAGACATTATCATAATCATCACTCCAGATAAATTTTTCAGACAATGGACTTCATGGCCATTAACTTTCAGTGAGATGAAGAAAGCACAATGGTAAGCCACCTCCTAAACATATGAATATGTGTTTTGTCCTGTTGTAACAAATCCATACTATTTAGATGAACAGAACCATGACCAGGTAAAGGCAATATGGAGGAAGCTCAAAGCAAGGAGAGATACTGAATTAGCACTCACATTTAGCCTGTGTATTTACTATGAAGCTCCATACCTAATGTCCTGGTAAGATCACACAGGCAATGATTCCTGCACCATCTTCTGGCAGTGAAACAGGGGAGTGGCCGTGCTATCAAAGAATGGCAAATATTGGTCGCTGTGGGTCGGAGAGTTTTAATTCCCAGGATAAAATGGTACACTGGATCTAGGAAAAGCTGCAAAAAGTAGCTGGCTTTGTTGTGTCATTAGGCACCAATGATACAAAGTGACTTCTTTTCAAATATATTTCTCCTCAGTTCTATAATTAATTTAGTATTTTGGGAGCTGTTTCTCTGGGTTGTATTTTACCAGGGAGAAGTGATATTCCAAGCCAAAGGTCACATCTCCACCTTACATGTATGAGGACCTCTGAAGTGGGCCTGGTAAGTTGTTAACTGCACAGCAGAGGTCCAAATCCTGTGAACCCTCAGGGATTTCAGGCTGCTTGGGATTTCATTATGGACTCGGGTACCCTCTGCTTTGATGCAAGAGATTCTTGCCCCAACTTTTGAAAATAAATTGTTTTGGAAATGTCCCACTCTCTGTCCCTGATGTTTTTGTCAAATTTTTTTTTTTAAGTATTTTTCTTGAGAAAAACAGCAAATGTCTTTCTTTTCCCTGACTTTTTAATGAAGGAGGACATTTTCTTCAGAAATTACTTGTTGGCAACTTTTGTATCAATCCTATTCAAAGGCTCTCTGTGTTGGGAGGCACATAGCTGCTTTTCCCAGTACACTGCATTTCTTTGTAGAATCATCTGAAGGAAAACATGTTAAATAAATTATTTGTTTCCAATTACGCACTCAGCTCTAAAAACAAATATGCACACGTGTCTTTACATAGAGACATAGCAGGCAGACCAAAATATTTGCTGTTTTATGAGATTACTGGGAAATAAACCAGACAAATGTTTCTTCTGATCATGAGCATCACTCCTTGTACATAACAGAGGGCAGAGGTTTTTTCCTGTACTGCAGGTAACTGAAATAAGATAAAATTGCAAGCCTATAAATATTACTCCAAAAACGTTTTATTGCTTTTGAAGATAAAAATGAAGACACACACCTGTTATACTATATCTTTGCCTTCAGAAACATAATCTATCTCAGTAAAGAGATTCTCATGGTGGCTTCCAACAGCTGTGTGATCCTCCTTCCTGACACGATCTTGTATCATCATCTAAATAGAAGAGGTGAAACTATGAGAGAAATGAGCACACAAAAGAACATTCATTAACCTTGGAAGATAGGCAGAAATATATTTGCTGTTTCATTATATTTTGAAGCATTTTCATTATGTTTTAAAGCTGTTTCAGTGTGTGGGTAAACAAGTTTTGTCATCTCTTTTTCTTATCTCAGAAACACTTCTTCTGCATACTTTTCTTTTCTTTTCTTTCCTTGTTTTGTTTTTGATAATCCCAAAAGCTGGGTGCAAAGCAACGTTGTCAGGATGCTAATGCTGAGGTCAGTTGAACCTATAGGCATTCCCTATGTGCTGCCTTTACAGGTCCTTTCCTGCCTTATCATTAATCCAGTGAATGCCTCATTGGCTGCTTCTGCTGACCTGAAAACAAGCTGCATTATTCACAGCCCACTCTTGGGACTGGTAAACCCAGGCAAAGCCATAGTGGTTGACTCATCCCTAGGAACAACAGCAGCAGATAGAGGATTTCACCTGTAAAATGTCCTGGATGATAGCACATTGATCCATTTGCTCACAGTCAGATGAAGATATCTCTTCTTAGGGAAATATAGAACAGATTTATTGCACTGGATACAGCCTCATACTAACAAGGCCACCTAATTTCCAGCCCTGCTGCTCTGTACCTGCTTGCATCTGCAGACCTCAGATCATCCCTGTCTGGTTTTCCTCTTTGTTGAGGAAAGGGCTAGGAGAGGCTTATGGGGGTCTTAGACTGCATTAGGTGAAATAATAATGCAATATTACATGAACTTCAGACATCTCTGAACTATTCATATTTCCTCAATCTGCAAAATGGCAATAGAAATTGAAAAACCACTGAGCCAGTCATTAGCTCCATGATGTCCGCAAGAGGTTTTTTGCAAATCCTGACTGTGGATTTCTCTCTTTTTGTTCACATATACTTTGCCCCAAAAGGTAAGATTTTACTTTAGAAAATCAATGTTGAGCCTCTGAAGTGTGAAAAATATAAACCAAAAGGTCCTGAAATTTCTTGCTCTTTTTCATTTCAGTAAATAGCCTGACTGAAACAAGCTACACTAAGCAACAAATGAACTTTAATAATATGGTCTGCTTGCTATCTTAACAGTCATCTTTGTTCCAGAGAGAGAGAGAGAGAGAGTTTGTGAAATTGTAGAGTTTACGTTATTTAACAAGTCCCTTAAGCTTATTATGCCTAAACTCATGCTTAAGCATTTTTGTTAGGTGTTAATGAGCGCAGATTCAGCAATTTGTCCAAGTACTCTCTTAACACTGATTTTAGCTTTGCAGATTTCCCAGCAGGCTGCCGGCCTTCTCCAACTAATTGACCTGGCTTCTGTTTCATAAAAAAGGAAGAGCAATAAACAGGGAAGCATTCATTTCCTACAGCAGAAAAGGCCACCATCATCTAGCAGTTCTTACTGAACTGAGCAAGAACTGGCAGCTGCCCTGGCAAGAAAGTCCTTGGGAGTCTTTACCACGAGACAGCTCAACCCTGTCTCTGCTAAGTCCTCTCAGCCTCTGCCACACAAGTGTGTGTATTTTTTCTTGGCCTTTCAACCCAAAGGGAAGAGCTTGGAGAAGCTCAAAAGAAAATGATCCACATCCTATAGCCCTGCTTGAAAAGCTGCTCTGCGTCCCAGAAAAGTTCTACCTGGGGCTTCTCCATCCTCTTACTTGTTAGTGAATAAAGCTGTCTCACTTTACTCCCCTGGTTGCTAAAGGGGACATTGCAAAAGGAGCAAAGGTGACAGGAGAGACTCCTGTGACTTTTGCCATATCCAATAATGGCCATTTCAGAAGAAGGTGAACTGGGCAGTTACAGCATAACCTGTCAAGAGGCATCTTCTTACCCATGTTTCATTGCCGACCTTTCAGTCCAAGCACAACATCTTGACTTAAATCAAGGTTAAGTTCTTTCCTACTGAGAAGTACAGATACTTTTGGACAGGAGAGATGACCAAGCAATGATAGCTTGGAGACCTGCAGGAAGACAGAGGGATGCCTATGAGCCCTTCCAGCAATGGCTGTGCAACACTCAGGGCAGGGCTCTCCACCCTGCAGGGTTGCAGGCAGGTCCAGCAGATGAAGCCCCACCAATTTATAAGGACACAACACTGCTGCTTTATTAGTTCTTATAAAGGAGAGGCAAACGAGTGGGGGATTTATTTCCTTTACCTGTATAAGAAATTCAGGGAGGGTAATGCAAAAACAAAATCCTAAGCTAAGACTCCTCTTCCCATCCAAGCCATCTCCCCCCAACACAAGGGAAGCCCTTGAGTGCAAGGATTTTCCTCTATGGAGTGACAAGAAGAAGAAATTTGCCCTGAGCTGTCTAAATGTAGCAGCAAAAGTTTCTTAGCTCTGAGGACAAAACAGATCAGGAGAGATGGTCTTGTGATTAAAATTCTAGCCTGAGATTCTGGGTATCTTCAGTTTACTTCTTGCTCATTATTCACTTTCTGCATGATACTGGAAAGGCCACTTACACTTGCTATGAGTAAGTTCACCATCTGGATAATATGCATAATTGTATTTCCTTTTCTCTGTTTTACTTATTAGAATGTAAATTGTTTGGGTCATCTCCCAGTAGTAAGGGGTATTTAGTCATTGCTGCAATATACATACATAAGAGCAATAAAATAACACTTTGAAATACAAAAAAAAAAAAAAATCTGCTAGAAATGCATAATCTCTCATTTCCCAGTATCAGTATGGCTCTAAGTCCACTGAGAATTAACCATTTGGTGGCTCCTGACAGCTCCAAGGGCTGCCCTGACCTGAGGAGTTCAAGTGGGCCACCTGCAATAAGAGGACAACATTGCCGGTTTGTCAGGCTCCATACAAAGCTCTCACAGGTTGCAGGACAGCTCTGGTGAACTGTCTGCACACAAGGAGATAAATGGAGGATTCATTAGGTCTATAAAGAAAGTAAGTTTTAAAAGGACATGGTGTAAGACCATGCGTCAATCCGGTATCAGTGCAAGGTATCTGAGGGACTGGCATTTCCATCTTAACCTGACATTTTTCCAGTCAGTCTGAAACACTATACATGTAAAAAAAAAAAATCTGTGTGAGTGCATGTACTTACATACATATGTGTGTGTGTGTGTACACACCAAAATTTCCTCTTCTGCAAAGGAACCGTGTCCAAATAAGATCTTGGGGAAAATTAATGAACTCCTAAAATCAAAGAAATGCAGGAATTTTCAGAAGTCAGTTGAGTTGGACACAAGGTTAGGAAGAGATCCAAAACCTCTGTAAAAGCAGGACTGTACCTGCAATGTTTTCACTCATTTACTGCAGAACTCTTCCAGAATGACCCTGCAAAAGAAGCCATGAGACATTTCAGTACACATGATACATAATGAAGAAGAATCTTCAAAATAAAGTTAGTAAAATGAGAAATAATTTTTAAGTATTAGACATTGAGAAGAGTCTTGAGACCTGATAGTATTTAGAACAAAATTAATTGGAGTAAAGATTTTACTCTGACCAAAAATTCCTCTGGACAAAGAGTTCATGAAAACAAGGATGAAATAGTTGACAGATGTGGGCAAAACCTTGTCTGCTAATAAGACAGGGCTTGAAAAGCATCTTCTGAGGAACATTAACAATACTACCACCTTTATGAAATATTGCCAGGTTACAGCTTATGTTCTGTCATACAGTAGCAGTACAACAATACCACAGGCTTGGCAAATATATGAGCAAGCCCATTAAAATCTCTGGATTTTTCACTACTGTTCTGAAAATTCATCTTCTGGAAATATATTGTTATATAAATACATGTTAGCCTAGCCCCATATATAGACTTAGGGCTAGGAAGACACAGTCTCCCTCTTCCAGCTGATCCATGGTAGATTGCTGAAGTGCAATAAATTCATCATATACATGAATCCTTTTTTGAGAAATGGCCTCTCGTAATTATCCCTTTTCCTAAGGAGACTTAAAAACTAGAAATTTAATCATAATGGAAGAAAATCCAGCAAACAATTCCTTCTAGCCCCAGACATAACATTTTGGAACTAAGGTTACATTATAGGTAGAAAATGACATATTACATTAATTAACGGAAGCTTTTGTGGTCGATTCACTTCCTTGGCAATCTATGTGTATGGTGTCCTAAGTGTAGGTCAGATGAGGTGCTGTCTGAAAGCCTACTCTGTGGGTAACTACTGCTGTCATTCAGCAGTGCCTTTAACCCACACGGTGTGAACATGACCTGATCTGAGCCCCTGCCAGTAGAGGTCTGCCCTTTCAAAGGCAGCCTTGGCCAACAAGGCACTTGCTCCTTCCTCAGCAGTCAGGAGCTCGCTCGCTTTGAAATCCAGTCTGGAGCAATTTCCCTCCACCACCAGCAGAGCAATCGTTTC
>NW_008587700.1:32765-51319 GCF_000691845.1 Merops nubicus
GATTGCCCCCATTTAGCATCTGCAGACCCCGACCCTTATGCTCACACCCCCACCAACACCAGGTCAGGCAGCAGCCAAGAGCACTTCTTGCTGTGGGTGGGCTCATCCCTCCAGTGCTGTGGGGCTGCACCTATTTCAGCAGGGAGCTGCTGACCAAACCTCCCTTGTGCAAGGAGAGCTGGGATGGAGAGAAGAAACTGTTCTCCAGTGGAAGCTGAAAACAAGAGGAATCTTTTTTTCACCCAGAGCATGAGAAAGCTGTAAAACAGCACAGTATGTGTGGGAAGGAAATGAAGCCCGACAGGTTCATATCATGAAAGCACCAAGTGTAGCCCATTAAAAGATTTTGCTATTACTTAGTGCAGTTGCAGCATGAAGATACTGCAGGGTGGGAATCCCAGGTCTGACCACACCACCAGAGTACCAGGGAGGGAGCCCAACCTGCTCCTCTGGGTGCACATGTTGTTGTGTGGGACATATGTCAGGGCTCCTTCAGAATACATGCCCTATTTGTTCACTGTTCTTCTCCTCCCTTCCTCTCAGAAAAGGGAAAAATAATTTTTTTCCTTTTTTTTTTTTGGTCTTTGAAGCCATTTTAAATAAATGAAGTAATTACCTGAGTTCATCTATTATATACAGAGCTGCTCCAACCATCACAAAGCACAATTACCAAACCATAATTAACTAGGGAAAAAAAAAAAAAAAAAACACCACACCATGCTGTTTAACTAAATTTAATGCAGAGACATGGGCCAAAAATTTCTGTTGTCAATCCCATCATGCAATGTCAGTGAGAGGGCTGGAAGCCAAGAGCAGGACTATGCCCTGAAATATGTATTCTTGGCTTTTCAGATCCCTGTGTCAAAAATTCTTAACACTATTTTTTTAGAACTAGTCTACTATGGAGAGTTACTAAACATACATCACCAGCCCAACAGAGCACTAACAGGAGTATGCAGCAATCAACTAAATGGACCGAGCCAGAGCTGGGAGGAAGATAGTGTGGGAGAATTTTAAGTGAATTGGTGTGTTCATAAAAAATGACAAATGGCTCAAAAGACTCAAGGTCCCTGTTCATTCAGAAAAGACAGAGAAGCAGTGCTAGCTCCAGGAGTGGGGATTAAAGTGTGCTAGGCTGCAGAGCTTGTGGAGCTACCAGGGCATGAGCTCCACTTTTCCCCCCCACTTCTGTGTAGACACTGGGCTAAGCACAGGCATTGTGTGGCTCTTTGGGGCCACTCCTGCTGATGGAAGGGTAGTTAAGTGGTGGTCCTCTACCCCTATTTCTTCCCCAGGCCACAAACACCGCCAAAGTGAGCTCTGGAAGTGCAGGGTTCCACGCAGGCTAAGAGGGCAGCTCAGTCCCAGTAGTCCCTCAGTAGCACACTATAACATCAAGCATTATGTAGTCTAGGAATAACAGAGTAAGCTTCTATTGCTCCCTTTCAGGTCTGCCCATTTCAGTCAGGGTTTAGTTTTGTTTCTTGTACCTCTGCTATCTGTGCCCAGGAAAAGCACGAATTCAGTAGACTGCATCCCTACTGCTCATAGAGAGAGGGTTCAGCTGGAGCCCAGCCTGGCCCAGTTCATCCTCATTTATCCTCCTCCTCCTTTGAGAAGCTGGTGCAAAGCCAAAGCCTGCACCTATGTCAGGTGGGTAACAGGGGACTCTGAGTCTCCGTGTGGTCAGTTCCCAAGTTGGTGTGACAATGCAGACTGTCACTCACAACGCTAGAGTTGAGGGCCTCTGCGACTGCAGAGAGAGGTTGCCCAGAAAAAAAAAATTTTCCCTGCTCAGCCCTGTTCTTCTCTTCCCAGCCCTGCTCTGCCCTTCTCATATGGCATCACATCTGCTTTGAACAACAGAGGCTGTTCCAGAGGAGAAACACATCAGAGCAGTGTGCACCAGTGGAGACTGGCAACATGGGCAGATACCCACAACCATGGTCCCCACCACTCCCCACACAACACCAGGAACTGCTTCACAGCCCACCACCAAGAAACCTCTAGGGTTTGTGGAAATGTAGGTGCCTAGAGAGGGCAGATGCCCATGAAGCATTGGGGGGGGGGGTATAGCTTGTTAATGAAGCACCATGAGAGAAGTGCTCATGCATCTTTATACTCAGTACTGTCACAGTTCAGAGGCACTGGAGTGGACAGCTTCTTAATGTTGTCATTCTGCCAGCAGCATTGTGCTAGGCACTTTTCAGATCCACTGGGATAAATTATCATGGCCACCATTTAGTTCTGTTTAGAAATACACATATCTACAATAGGATAAGTCAGTTAGTATATGAAGCTCACACCATTGGATAGCAGCAAACATACTGTACTCACAGAACAGCCATGCTAGCTCTCTTTGCAGCCAAGAGTTCAGTAGCAGCAAAGCCAGGTCACTACAGCTTGTTCCCCAGTCCATATCCAAGAGTGGATTAGCAAATGGGGAGTTTTACAGCAGACCAGAGCAGGCAGAAAGAGAAACAGCTAATTTCCCCAGCTCCATCCCTATGTAATTCCACAGAGCTCTAAACCAATTGTGCTGACTTCCACAAGCATGGAGGTACAATTAGGAGTCACGTATCTATTTATTATGATGTTAAAAGGGAAGAAATCAAGCAGATAGAAGAAAAAAGCCATTGCTTTACTTTCTTCAGCCTTGAAGTTATTGGAACGTGCATTCAAGGAAGCCTCCAGAGACACCCCAGTCCTGCAGTTGACTTTCCCTATTGAGCAGATTGTTTAGTTGCATTTACACTACTTGACCCAGTTCTCATCTCCCTGTTTTAAGAGAAAATAAATAAAATCATACAGAAAACCGACCACAGCCTAGATACATTTAGAGAGATTTTGGACTGTGAATAACATTGAAAGGAAGCTTGAGGAAAAGAGACCTCATTTTACCCAGCGTACAAAAGAGGCTGGTATCATATTTACTTTCACAGTGACTTAACATCCCCCTGCCTTCCTCCTCATGCCAGATTTCACCCTTACTAACTAGATTAGGTTCCTAAGCTACCATAGCTTCATGCTTCTTGTAGGTCAAGGCAAGCTGTGAGCAAATTATTATACATGCTATGCAATCCTAGCAGGTAGGATGCTCAGCCTCAGAATGTTTCTCTGCAATAACCCCAAAGCATTCTGCCAAAACAAAGAGCTTCTCAGAAGTTAAAGTCACTGACTTCAGTACTGGAAACCTGGATATGCCACTATGGCACACATTGCACCACCTTTTCTGTGGCCAAAGATCCACTTCCCAGGCATCCCAAAGAACAGCTTCATCAATTCCTGCAAGCCCTACCAACTTCTGCAAACCCAAACTAAATTTACTCCCAAGCCCTTCCCCACATCATGTTTTGTGACTGGTCTGACCACAGCCTGAGGGACTGTTCCCAAAGTTCTGCCTAATAAACATCATAATATAGCCTCTCAATTAATTCTTCATCCGAATAAAAATAAATGGACTTGGCCTTCAAATGTGAAATCACTTCCAGTTCTGTGAGGATGAAAAACTCCATTTCACATGTGTGTGCGTACACACATACTCACACATACAACAGACCAAAATTTGCCTATTTGCAACCAAAACAAACTTCAAAAAGTCCCCCACAACAAAGTTTCTCCCTCTACCTTGCATGTGTTAGCAAAGCACATCATGGTGTCCTATTTTCCCTTGCTTTTTTAAAAGTGAGAGCTCTAGAGTAATTTAATGTCCCCATTTACCACACTTTTTATTGAATGCAGAAATCAATAACAAACTGCTGGTCAATAAAGAGCTGCTTATGGAAGGGAAAAGCTTCTTGCAGGTGCTAAAAAGGAAAAAACAGAGGAATAATTAATATGTGTTTGACAGTGCAACCAGGCTGTAACTAATAAGGGGAATGTATCATGTCAGGAGAAAGTTTTCATTTCACAGCTGCCTTGAATACTTTTTCCTCTGGCTGCCTGCAAGAGCCAGGCATGGGGTAGCTACCATCTCAGATGGATGTTTTAAGTCAGGCAAAGAAAACTTTTTTGCATCTCTTTGAAAATAGTTATTGCTTGCACAGAATTATTTCTCCCAACCCCCAGCAAGTCAAAAACCACTTTCACATTCCTGTGAAGTGGGATGGTGATCCTAATGTCCTCACCATGGTGTGGCTGTACCCATTGTCTCATCAGGGCTGGGATCCTGCTTCCTCACCGACACAGATTTTATCTTGACTGTTTGACTTAAAAAGCAGATGTTAGCTGCAGCCTGTCACCTGTGGTTCAGTTATCTTGGCATTGTCCAGCAGAACAGGCGGACATGAGCCCTACCCAGTTCATGCCTTCACCCTACCAGAAGCAATTTCATTCTGCTCCTATTGAACTGGAGAAGACCCTGGTCACTCCTGGCAGGCTGACTTCAGCTCATGAGAATTAAGTAGAGGGACGAAGAAAAATGTTTTGGCAGGTACTCTGTAAAATAAAAGTCTCCATAAAAACTGAGCGTTCAAGCTGATAGAGGAATAAACACATCAACTGAAATTCACAAATGAGTTACTACATTTTTAGAAACTTCCTCTATTCTCTCTGGTTTCCAAATCTTGCAGTGAAGTGCTCTTGATAGTCAGGGTGCAACAACCACCTCTGCTCAATCTCACTGTAGTGACCTAGAGATCCAAACAGTGAACTCACACAGAGCTTGGTGCTGTGCACAATCTTTATTTAGACATATAGTAACCCAATTTCTTTCTTTCCAGATGAAGACAGAAAGATGAAAGAAGGGGACTGCAGCAGGAAATAGTGATTCTACACTGTAGATTTCAAATCCTTTGCCTTGACAGCCAGGGTCTATTGGCAAGGTTTTGTGGAAGTATTCCTGCTGTGTTGTGCCACTATCCAAACAATTCAAATGCACCTTCTGCCTTCTTTTGTTCCTTAAGCTTTTATTTTCTCCTTTGGTGCTATCATATTTTAGTTATAAGTGATCACTCTACATTATCCCACTGTTCTTGACCCCTCAGATGCCTCAGCTATTAGATTAGAGTAGCCCATCGTAAAGACAAGGATATTGATATTATCTGTACATCCACCCTGGTGACCTGCTAACCACCACAAGATCACCTTCAGGGAGGAGGCATTCAAAATGCCCCACAAATGAAATTTAGAAGGGAAAAAAAGACAAAGTCAAAAAGAAATCAGGTGTTTGTCTGCTTGGCATACAAGTACAAGGAATAACAGCCTTCAGCAAAGATTATCTTGTTCCAACAAGGAGAAGTCGGTGCTGTTGTTGTTTTTATAGAAGTATGAACAAAGGACAGAACCATTCAGGTTGGAGAAATAAGTGAGACTGTAATCAGCTATATGTCTCCAGATGGAGGATCATTAGCTTTTAGGCAACATATATTAAAATTCTGATAAGTTCATACCAAAGTCAAAACAACTCAAACACCTCCCCAGTGTGTCTGTGGCCTATAAGGATCTCCTTTAACCCTCAGCACTGTACTGTTTTAGTTGGAGGCAATGAGGAGAATGTTCCAGCTCTGAACCCAATCCATACAGAGCAGTGATGCAAAGGCATCAGGATGTAAACAGACTGGCATTTGGTATATTTAGGGTTTAATCTATATGTAAATTTCCTGAACATACTTCAATAAAAAATAATTCACAAAAATTTATGTTTACAGCTTTGGCCATGATCCTTTATGTCTTTAACTAATAGTCTCAGATCTGTACTGTAGTATTTTATAACACAGAGCTGATAGATTGTTTGAACAGCAGCAGAGCTGCACATTTCCTTTTGCAAAACAAAAGAGCCCTGAGAAATTTTGTTAGATGAGTAACAAGCAGTGATAAGGCACACAAGACCTCTAATGAGTTCAAATCTCTTGTAAACTGGGCATCTGTGAACTGATGCAGGAAAAATACAAGTATGGCATGGACATTCAGCTTAGTTTTTAAATCATGTGGCCCACTGAACCCTTCCAGTTTGCCTGCTTCATCTCCAGCTGTTTATTAAAATGAGGTGAACAATCCACTGCTTCACACGTTACATGTGAAGGGGGTGTCATTATTCCAAGTACTGCAACTGACTCCAAACAAGCTGTTCAGCTACAAATTCAAATCACTGGATGTTTCCCACCTGCTGTTAAACATCATTTGGACTTTATGTATTAGAGCTGGAATTTTAATAGTACATGACATAGGTGAAATAAGTCATGACCTGTAGAAACCTTAAATACAAGCAGTGGTGAAACGTGAACAGTCAAAAGTAATTCACAGTATGGATATAAGAAACAACATTACAATTGAGACCATAGTTTGGTTTCCTTCAGTTTTTGGTCTCTACCAGAGGGACCAGCCAACTGTGCAGTAAACATTTACCAGCCCCCAAGAGTTCCTCCAGCACCTGGCTAGCAGCCTGGGGTTTCCACCCTGCCCCAGTGGAAGGGTGTGGATAGAAGACCCTACAACCTTTGCATCTCCAAGTAAGCTTCCCCATGTATGAGTGGTAGGAGCTTCCCCAAGGACTAAATTGCTCCCACATTCAGGTGTATCCGTATGTGGGGAGGGGACATGCTTGTGTAACATGTCACCTGCAGCATCTCAGTCCAGGGATCCACTCCACACACACATGCAGCTGCCCCCATCACCCTGACTGCCGTGGAGAAGAGGTATCACCACTGCACAGAGAAGATCATGCCACGGTATTTAAGTAATGATTGCGACGAACCTGGGTCACTCAGGAGAGGCTCTCAGCCTATGACCCAAGTCAGTGTCAGCACACACCACTGAACATTCCCTGTCCCCCAGCCCAGGTGTCTTTTGAATATGCACACAGACCAGCAGGGATGCTCCAGCTGGATTCTCAGCTTGGGGAATCGGAGATGAGGACATTGGAGACTTTTGCATAGATCACCTGCCCCACGGTCCAAACACAGACTACAGCTACATGAAGATTTACAGAAAGTGATAAACCAAAATATTATGGAGCTGCATAGCATTGTCCCAAGTGAACTCCAACCAGATTAGTGTCAGTTCAAGAGCATTCTCAAAGACACATTCAGCATCACCAGCAGGAGCTGACATCTCCAGAAGGTCTGGCTAGACTGAGTTTATACTCAAAAAAAAAGTTTATACTTTAATCCTTTCCAGCCTAGCAAGGAAGCAAATCTTTTAAACTTAAAAAAAAAAAAAAAAAAAAAAAGCAATCTGCATCAGAGACATCATAATAAGGCCAGAAAAGAGCCTTAAAAAAAGATATAGGTCACTACCTCCTTTAGTTCCCCCTAAAGTGAGAACAATAACTCTCCAAGACATCCAGCCTTGATTGAAAGTCTTCAAGCAATGGAGATTCATCATTCCATTAACTCTCACAATTTCCCATTTCCATAGCAGCAGAACAGCAGTTTTCATGCAAGCTGAGAAGAAATGCTCATACATACAGAAGGAATTAATCATGAATGTTCATACATAATATCTGTTTAAATCTCTCAAACTAACATGCAGGTTATAAACAAGAGAACTAACAATTTTCAGGTCTTTATCTAGATGCAAAAGTGTTCTTTTTAATCTTAAATACTGTATAATGCATGAAACGCTAAAACACATACTTTCAAATACAACCAAGCCATTCATATTCAGATGGTTTAATTGCCTAGTTCAGTAGGAGCTCAATTAGTTAACTGCGTGTAATTTTCAGAGTATTTTATTCATATCATGTTGTAGAAAGACTAGAAAAAAAAATAGATGATACGCACCTCGATGGTTTTGTCTTAAGAAGTAGGAATATTTACTTGCCACATCCAATTAAAAATTTACCAGTTGGCAGTACTGAATTGGAAAAATTTAAACATAATTTCAAGGCAAAATACATGAAGAGTACATGTAGGTAAGTTAAGATGAAACCTGTTGCAAGCAAAATCAATAAAAATATTCATTAAAAACCTTGGCTGTCTAGAGTTAATGGCTCTCCTAGAAGGCTCTCAAACACCTTAAGGGAAAGACAACGCACAATGAAGACATTTAATTAACCTTAACTCTGACCCTCATAGCAGTAGCGTTCACATATCTTGCAATCATTATTTCTTTCCTACCTACTATGTACCTCAGATCATGGTTTCTCATCACAAAGATCTTTCTGTGCTTTTCTAAATTTCTCCAAGATAAGGGACACTTAATGAAATGACATAAGGAAGCACAGGCAACGGATTGAGATTAAAGATAAACACAGATGGAGATCATCTCTTCTACTGGGATGGGAAAATGTTCAAGATATGAGAAGATGATCTGCAGTAATGCAAATGCAGCTGTTACTCTCCCCTGCCTGTACTGCAAGAAGAGATCAATGAACAGAGAAAGAGTTACAGGGATAGACAATCTTATCTTTTATATGCAAGACAAATTACATGATTCTGGGAATGAAGAATTCTGCCAGAGCACTCTCTTGCCTTAGTTCCATATTTGTAAGAAATAATTACCAGGAGTTTCCCACTGACATCAAAGTAGCAAGCCCTATGGAGGTAAGATGAAAGATGTGAGGAAGAGATTGGTTCAGATTACTTCTCAGAAAGCTTTCCAGATTTCTGCTAATGCTCTTTGTATAATCTGTCCCACACCCAGCACCATAGCCATGATGAGAACCTGAGTTTTTAGAGATTTCTTAGCTAAAAACTTTTCAACTCACCTTTGCACAGCATAGGAGTGTGAAGAATTCCAGGGGGGAAAAAAAAAAAAAAAAAAACTATTTGGAAAAAGAAAAATAATGATGATTTTTAAGAGGTGAATGAGAAATACCCAATTTACATCACAGATGTCTGTAGGGATCTATGAGAACAGAGAAGTTTTAAAGGGAAGGGAACAAGCCAGCATAACTGTGGGAAACAGTGCCATAAAAGGAACATAGATCATCTAGGAGAGTAAAGTTGTGTGTAACACTGATTATTTTTCCTTATCTTGCAAGGGCAACATACTTCCACTGTACCAGGTGGTAACTGAGGAACTAACAGAAAACCTCTTAACTCAATGAAGAGGCTGCTATTGACTTTATCAGACCATAAATCCAGTCCCAAAGAAGGTAAGTGCAATGTGTGTACTTTCTGTCATTGATAAATGATGGAAGTGAGGAGAGATATTTTCCAGCCATAACCAGTTCCTTTGAATTCAGCGAAGTGCAACTCACGGCTGAAAGCAACATCATCTGAAATGCAGCCTCTGTCACAGCACCATGGGGATCTTTTAAACAGCATAACCTGCTTCAGGGACAAGAGAGCTCAAGCAGTCATACAATGGCAAGGAGTATGTAGCCCATGAAGGCCCAAAAATGTATGGATATGTTTTAACATCTGGAAATCTCAGAACAAATGTAAGGGCTTGCAGAGCTGCTTTCAGGCTAGCCAGGCCCTGGCACTCAGTCCCAGCAGATACTATATCATTCCTTCAGTCACCAGAAGCAGTCCCTTGGAAGATGCGAAGATGAAGCCAGCTCAATCCTGTTTTGTTTGAGATCAGATGTGATGATAGGCCAAAGCCTCACTGCCTGAAGGCAATGGCCTTTTGCATCCATACATGAAGCAAAATATCTGAACTCATTACCTGGGGGAGCAGACAGCATCTGTTATATTATGCCATCCTGTAGATTGTTAAAATAAGCGACTTTGAGAGATCGATACTGGTAAAAGATACCAGGGGAGAGGCAGGTGGATGGCTTAGATGGGAAATCAGGCTTCATCAGGGCTCCGATTTGTGCTGTGCTCATCATGTTTTGGTTGTTTCCTTAGACCTGACTTTTTAAAGGCTCACAAGTTCTGCATGCATAGACAGACCTGCCTGCAGGTGAGCTCAAACAGCATGAGGAGATAGTCTACACCCTGCCTGTGAGAGATGCAATTTCACTGCTGTTGTTCCACTGGTAGAAAGTGACCCCTGCACTTAGCTCTAACCCCCAGGCTTGACTGTGCTTAGTAAGAGTGAATCTAGTGGCTCATGACAACACTAAGCTAGGTCCCTTTCTTTGAACCAGGCATGGAAGGGCCAGGCAACCCCCCTGGCCTGAATTACCCACTCTTGAACACCCATCCATGTATCTCATGTCATGTGCTAGAACAAAACCCAGTGACTCCAAGGACTTCTGATTGAACTGCAGAAGAATCTCTCTGCCAGCATATAGAAATGACTTTCTGATAAATATTCCTTCCCTGTTTAGTCTCAGCCATCAGCAAAACCTCAGCAGCCCTGTCCACTGCTCCCTCCACCCTTCCCCTACCCCATGTCAGGGGAGGAGAATTGGCAGGAAGAGAATAGCCATGGGCTAAGATAGGGAGAGTTTAATGAAGCAACACAAAGAGAGGAGACAATAACACCAATACCTGTGAAATAATGTATAGAGCAAGTAACAATAAACGTCTTACCAGAGAAGCAGCAGCTCTCCCTGCTCCAGCCACAAGCTAACTCCAAACAGACAGACCCCCACACTACCCCTCCCCTTATTTAGAAGGCATGACATCAGGATGGTATCGACTCCCCCATTGGCTGGTTTGGTTGGTTATTCCAGCTGTGGGCCCACCCAGCTGCAGCTGCTTGTGACCATTAACCCTGTCCTGGCTGAACCCAGGACACCTGCCCTTTGAAATCTCCAGGCTGCCACTAGCCCAGCTACTGAGTCGTCTTGGAAAAGAGTGGGGATGTTCTGCTCTGCCAGCTCTTGCTTCAAGCCTAACTGCTAGTTCAGCGCTACCATGAACTTTTGTCTTCTTGCGTGTAGTATTTTGCCATCAAAGCAGGAAAAGCATAAGGAAAAAAAAAGAAAAAAAAAAACTCACCCTAGAAGAAAATTAGCATCCGACATCCTAATAACCCATAGTCTGCATCACATGCAGGGTGGTGTAATTAAAGCCATAAAATATTCAGAATTGATTTCTGCATTTGGAGGATACACTTGCAACATAAGCAATGATGGCTGCTGCTGTGTGCCTGTGAGGGGAATTCGTCCCCCAAAAGGCTGGTCTGTCTAGGAATCCTGCTGGTGCCATCCTGCCTTTCCCAGGGTCAAACAACCCAGGCTCAAATACAGCGGGTTCCTGCCCAGCTCCAGCTCAATGCTTCAAAATTTGAGCTGGGCTGTTCTCCTGCAAAAACTTCTTTAAGCACACTCATGCTGTGACTCAAATGCACACCCAAGGCTAGCAGCAGGTCCTGCAGCAGCCCAGTCCCACCACACAGTAGGAACCAGACCCTGCTCACCCACTCGGCAGTGACTGAACTCCTCAGCAAAGCAAGGGGCTCCCAGACATCAGCACATCAACGAGAGGTGCCACAGATTCACAGCTCTTGTGGGATTGATCCCCGCTCCCAGGAAGTGAATGGTTTACTGATGCATTTTGTGACACAGTGATGTTTTCAAGTCTCCTCCCAATATCCAGACTGCTTTAAACCTCCCATCTGTGATTTCCCACAGACAAAAATACTACCCCAAGTGAGGATTTTGCTTTGATGCTCCTGTTGGTTTTTTTCTGAAAGTGTGAAAGTCACTTCTAGTCTGTCAAGTTCCCTTTAAAATCAGAACAAATTCCCTAATTTAGAAAGTTTTAAAAGCATGAGAAGTAAAGATCAAAAACCTTTTCAGCAGAGATCATTGGCAATTGTGTTTTAAGCTGTACAGTAAACAGAAAGAATCCAATCTGCTTTAAGAAATCTCTAAATTCTGTATGACGTATTTGGTCCTCTGCTTTCTACCCCTCTTCCAGCCACTGCAGTGACAGCTTTACCAGGTCTCACTCATTACACTGTGGGGCAGGGTTATGAAACCCATTCTTTCCTTGCAAAGCCAAAGCAGGTACTTTCTTACGTGTACTGGCCTGTTTAAGAAAAGAGGGGAGGGGAAGTAGCTGCTGCAGCCAGCAGTGCTACAGTCACAAAAGAAATAGGATCTGTCTTGAAACACTCTGGTAGATCTCTATGCTGATGCCTCCTGCCAAGTCTCCATCCACCTCAACACATGAAAGAAGATGAGGAGCCCCAGGACCATCTCTTCTGTACTAGACCTGCTGCAGAGCACATTTATCCCAACCTATTACATGGAACAAAACCCATTAGCAAAACCCCGGACATCAGAGCCAGCAACTGCAAGAGTTTACTTTGAAACTCTGTAGTTTCTCCCACTATATCTCATGATGAGACCAGAAATTCTTCTGCTGTGTGTAGCTAAGAGAGCAAATGCAGCCTGAGGGCCACCCTGCAGCCTGCTCTGAGCTAGAACAACGCTATTTCCACAGTTCAGCTAAAATTTGTTTCTTGTCCTTCCAAAAAAAAAAAGCTGTCTTGTAGAGAACATCGAATGGCTCCCCTTGATTTACAGCTACAGTCTTTAGGAGATATAGGCAGTAATAACGACCTGCTTCTGAAACATCTTGCTTCTGAAAGCCAAAAACAATCTGAATTAAAAATTCATTGATCAATATTCTCCTACTATTTTTTGCCAATTAAGCCTGTAAGTTAGTGTACCTTAAAAAAAAACACCAGAGCAACGACTTCATGGGCTCAGCCTTAGCTGTTCACCTGTGAAAAATAAAATCTGCTTAATTTTTATGTGGTAATAATTAAGTAACTTATTTTTGAAAGTAAATAATTCAGCAAGGATGAGATGCACAACACAGAGGAGAGGGCTGTGCCCGTGTTTTGTGTACTGATAAGGGACAGTTTTGCCATTCCTCTGAATGCCTGCAGCACCAGCATTAACCTCTGCACATGTCTCGAGAGAGAAATAAAAAACAGCCCTCCCAGCAAAGCTAAATTCCACTGCCAGCTGACATTTGTTTCTTTTTATCTATGCATTTGTCTAATTAAGAAGATAGAGTGCCATTATAATTTTCATATAAACTCTTACCTTCAATGGGGATGCATTCTGCAAACCAAACAAGGATTTATTAAGATAATAAAGCAAGCACTTCATAAAAATTTAAATGCCTCCTATGAGCATCTTTTTCATGGAACTAAGAGGCCAAGAAAATCTCTTAAATGGGGGAGGGATCTGCAGCAGTAAACAGCTTCAGCAAGGCCCTGCCCAAGCACACATGTGAAATCTGTGTGCGGAGGGGTGGATTCCCATATCCCATATCCATGCCTCGCTCCCCCAGCACTGAGACTTCAGTGGGAGTTTAGCTGTGTGCCAGCTCTGCACCTTTTCAAGCACAGGGGTGGACTGGTTCGAATTAATTGATTCATTTACAAGGACCTTGGCTAAGGGGGGAAAGCATATTAGTTTCCCTTGCTTGTGCTGCATCGCCTGTTTATAACAACACAGTTAATCAAAGGAAGGGGAAATGAAGATCTTTTTTTGTCGGTGTGGCAAGAAAGACCGTGAAGCTTTAATTGACCCCTCGAGAGACAAAGTGAAAAGCTTGTGGAATTAGTTGAATTTTTAACACAAGAGCACATTTTCCTTTCAGTTCTGCTCTGGAGAGTAAAAGAAAGGGTCATGTGCCCAGCTCCCAGCCGTCCCGAGTGCATCTGCTGTAGCACCTCCTTACCTGAACCATTTCAGAAGCAATGCAGATATTAATACCTCAGGGTGATGACTCACAATAATCCCTTAAAACCCATAATTGAAAAAAATGGCCACTGCTGACTAATGATTTTGGAAGCTGGGGCATAATGAATTGAGTTCTGCCTAATATGCCTGAGGTTTTTAAAGTGATTGGTAGCTCTGCCTCACTTGTCTGGGCTATGCAAGATGCTCCCAAAGGCAGCATGTCTTGGGTCAGCCAGGCAAAATGGTATCCAGCTTCTCTGAGACCAGAACTGTGAGGGACAAAGGATTCTGTCCCATGTGCCATGTCCTCTATTCCCTCTCAAAACATAGAGACACCAAGGTGGATTTAGCAGTCACAGCACCACAGCAGGCTCCCAGGGAGGTGGCCAAGGAGGGATGACAGTCCTTGTGAACTGAAGGAAAATTTTACAAAGTGACAGAGTTTGAGAGAAGAGACAATATCACACACTTTTTCTTTTCTTTTTTTTTTTGGGGGGGGCGGGGGAGTGGTGTGCTAAAAATTCCAAATTCAACATTTAGAAAAGTGGAGGAAGAGGAAACAATTCTCAGAAATACTCAAAATGTGATTAGAAGTTCCTGTAGAGAATTGGTGAAGTGCTCCTCTTCTCTCTCTAGATCCCATAGGCTTTTTTCTGATAAACAATTCCAGCTGTCTCTATCAAATCAAATTTTCCATCCTCCCCTTTTGTTCTGGGAGAGGGAGAGACCAAAAGGCTGAAAATATATGTTACAGCACAGGCCAGAGAAGGACAAACTTCCTACTCACTCCTCCTTTCTCGGCCATGACCTACAGCAAGATTGCACAAAACTGAGGACAGGCAGAGATTAGCTGTCTGGCCAGATGAGGAAAGATGTGCTTAGGGGTAGTTTGTGATAGCAAGATTTGATAATGTTTGTCCCACATAAAGTGTGCTGTCAGATCTGTAAAGATGGACAGCAGGTTCCAGTGGCAAAGGTTGCTGAGGATTGCTACAGTTTTTCCCAACGCTGCACATGAGTTCAGCAACTCCTTTCTAGGAAAAAAAACCCCAGATGATCTGTTTGCCACTTACATAACCACTCCCCAGATGTAGACACCTATGTGACAACAATGAAAAATGTTTTTTTAGATAGCAGCAATATCTTTTGTTACAACTAACAGCCGTTACTTCTTACAAAAACCATTTTGCCCTTCTTCTTATACCACTGCAGCTCCAACAATGCTATCATAAATAATGAACGTATTCAGCCATGTGGCAAGAAAATCTAAACATCACCGTAGCTGCTACTCACTTAAAATATTCTGGTCGGATTTCCTTTCTGCTGTAACAAATATTATGCTTTCCCTCTTCTCAAACAAGTGTAACATACACAACCACCTTGCAAGAAAGTTCCCTGGCAGCCCCCAGCGCTATGCAGCCTCATTAGTAGCTTCGATTATTTATGCAGCACATCTCTAGCTTGCCTGAGTGGCTGTAAGACTGTCAGTCCTGTGGACTGACTCATATTGCTGGTGGTTAATACAGTTCTAATGCCAAAGGCAAGCCAAAGGGCATCAGCTGGGAAAAGCAACCAATTCACGTCATGTCAGTGACCCCGTGATGACCCCGTTGAGCTGGTGTTTCATACAAGACCTTGTGGCTAAGGGCATACTGGAAACATTGTGGAAATGTCCATAACCTAGCGCTGCTCTTCTGTGGGTTGTCCTTTTAATGATTGCTAATCTTATTTAAGACAAGAAAAACTGCAGTTTACTTGAATGTTCTCAGCCTACAGGGAGGTTTCATTTCATTCTTCCTTTCCTTTCTCTGAGGCGCCAGATGCTAGACAGGATTAGACAGCTGTTTGAACTAGAATGCAAAAAAAAATAGCCTTAAGAAACATTTGCATTGCTTTAAAGTGTTCCTGGAACCAGACGTCCAGATCCTGGTCTTCATTTGAACCAGTTTGGGGTCTTTTTTCCCCCTCCACTGAAGCAGTGTTAAGGAGGTTGGTGAAAGTTAGAAAAGTTGTCTTATATACAAGTCCCCAGGACAACTGAACCATGGCCCATTGACTATCTCCAGTTTTCAGTGAGCAGGACAGGAACACACCTTCAGCTTTGTGTGGAAATGCCCAGTTTTGACCTCATTATCTTATCCTGGAGGCAAAAGCCAGCCCACACTTCTCTTCATTTTGTGGGAATCAGTTTCTTTAGAAGCATTTCCTTTGACTTTCCAAATCAAATTCTCACCTAGAAATTCTTCATCGCTATACCAAAATGCAAGTGATGAGTATTATCACCAAAGGAAGCAACAGATGAATAAAAAACAGCTTTATTTTTAACTTTTCATAGGCATAATGATCCCAGAGCTGTCCCACGTGAGTTATCCTTTATCATCACTGGATGAGTAGAGATTTTTCTGGTTCGCAAAGCCCAGATCATCCATATTCATGCCAAACACATGGAGGTCCTGTTGAAAAGGCTTTAATCTGATGCAAAGCAAAACATAGGTTACTAGTGAACCAACAGCTCCTGATACGGTGATCTGCAAAGTGTCATAGCAACCATTTCTGCAAGGGGATGAATTTTCCTGGAGTTATGCCAGCAACTCAGATCACATCTTGGGATGCAGGCCAGAGTGAGTAACAAACCAGAGGACTGATGACACTTTCCTCTTCAAGATGCAAAATTTCTGGGTTGACTTAAATGAGGGGAAAAAAAGACATGAAGTTAAAAAAACAGGAGGAATTTGGACTACAAATGTTCCTTCCACTGGAATTAAAAAGTACACAAGAGTTGAAACATTACGTTCAAGAGCTGACCATTGAGAAGGTAGGTTCACCACTCCATGGTTGCTGGGAGAGCACCTGGCTCCAGACATGACCTTCTGCCTAGCTGTCAGATTTGCCAGCAGCCTTAAACAACAGCTGGCTGTGCTGCAACCTTCAGAGCATACCAGCGTGTAATAGGAGAGACACATCTAGCCTCAGCTATACTCCTCCAGGCCATCAAAGCTCATGAGGGACTAGCACTGGAGAACTCTAAATCCTGGAGGATCATGACATGGACATTTCAGGAGTAATAGAAGTGCTTGTGCTGCTTGTAACCCATACAGCACAGTGTGACCAAGATGTGGCCTCAGACATGAAAGCCCATATGTTCTCCATCCACAAAGCTTCCCACTGTGAGACACAGTGTTCTGACCCCCACCATGTCTTCAAAAAGTGCACTGGGACTCCAGTGCCTTACAGCAGGCAGCTCCAACAGCCAAGCAAAGCAGCTTTTCCCACATTGTTTTGTTCCATGTTTCCTCCTAACTCTACCCTTCACACTGCAGCCAGCCTTCAGACACCTCTCATCTCCTTGAGACTCACATTCTGAGCTCTTCACGTACACACCTTGAGCTTCTTGTGCTCTGCTGGGAACAAGGAGAAAAGGGGAATGGGTCATATCCCCCTTCAGGAAATGCTGATTGGATTATTTCAACCTGCTCCGTTCAAAATGTACTGTTATGGACCAACAAATAGCACGCCCGGAGGTGACATTCCCCAAATAAACGATTACTTAAGGATTAGTCACGCGGCGGTACCAAAGGCATAGAGCTGGCTTTGCAGGAAGGATTACTGTAGCAGAGATGAATACGGATGACTGAAACAGCCAGGGCAGGGACTCATCCTTCCACTTCAGCTCAGTATAAAGCTTCTGGCTTGAGGTCTTTCTGCCCATATTTGGCATATCCTAGATGCTCTTGCAGCAGTGCATTGGGTAATTCTGAAAGGATGGAAATCCTCTGCAAAAAGAAAGGAGTGACAAACACAAAAAAGTGATTTCCAAAAAAAAAATCTTGATCAACGCACTAAAAAGCCTTCTCCCTCCAGCTGGCAGCATCTGAAAGACAGCAGAAAGACAAGAACTTTGTGAAGCATTTTCAGTGGCAGAATTCAGAGGGGTACCCATGGGGCTCTTGGCGCAGTGTGAGCACAGAGCCATCGTGCTGAACCAGTGCAGGCATTCAGCAAAATCCTCCCCAAAGGACCGTTCCCTTCGAGAGAGCCGAGGCTGTGCAGTTCATGTCCACCTTCAAATCCAGCAGATGCACTCACTTTGAGGAAAACTATTCTCTACAAGGCCCTAATCCAGTTTTTAGTCCTGATAAGGGTGAAAAAAAAAATGCTACAGCTGACTTCACTAAGCTTTCTAGTTGACCCTGTTGTCTATTCTACTATGCTGATAGTTGCAGCTCTTAGCATAGTGAAGCCCAGCAGCTTCTCAGGATGTAGCAGATGCCCTCTGGTTGCTCTGGTTTTTTTTCTCTATTGTTAATTTACTACCCTCATGACTCTATGAAGAAAAATCCATGGAGTGTTTCTTTCTTTTGGGAGCAGGAGGATTACACTCACACTTTAATACTGAGCGACCAGCCCATGTAGGACCACATTTTGGCCCCAAGAAAAGAGTCCAAACTTCTGCTTTTGTCTAGAACAAGGTATAATCCTCCTCTATTTGTGTTTTAGTGCCCAAAACGACATGAACAAGACTATTACAGAATGTTTGGTAGCAACAAGCCTTAATTTTATCAAGGGTCTTCTGCCTTCCTATTTTCAAATACTTGTCAGCAACAAAAAAAGTGTCAAGCAAATCACAGATGACTGGAAAGACTCGATTATTCTCTCTTTCCTTTCCCCCCATCTTTTTTGTCGTTCAGCCACAGTTCTCCTCCACACTAACTCAGCAAGGTGGAGAGCAGGAGATTGGTGCTGGGTCCCTGCAAAGCCCTCGGGCAAGGTGCATCGCTCTGTAATTACCGGCAGATTTCCCCGAGTGCCACACAACGGCGCGGGGCCAGAGGAACGGAGATGAACGCAGCTTGTTTGACATCTCCGTGTCATCCTCTTCTTTATGATTATTAAGCCCGCGCTTGTAGGGGTTTCTGAGAAGCACGTACAAGCCCCGAGGCCCACGCAGGGCTCTCCCCAGCTGCTGCGCAGGGCTCCGGGCGAGCCCATGGCCGGTCCGAGGGGTCCCTCTGGTGATGGGAAGCGGCGCGGCCGGGAGCGGAGCTTGGGCTGCTCCTGCTCTTTC
>NW_008587701.1:0-13762 GCF_000691845.1 Merops nubicus
ATTCTATGATTCTATGATTCTCCATCTTTCTTAAAGCCATAGTTATTTTCCAGCTACTTCTAACAAAACAAAAAGCATTTTAGGACAGTCAATGGTGTTTGCTTTTGAAGCTTGTTAAAAGTTATACTACCACCACCTCAGACATGTACCTTTGCTATTTTCTTTCTGTTCAAGGGGAGAGTGGATAACAGTTTGTTAAAGCCTGTGTGAATATTTTTCTCTTAATGATATTTTTTTTCACTATATTATCACTAAAAACATTTTGTGTTTACTCAGAATACATTAAAATTTATCATTTGTCTAATAAATTGATTTTCTAGTAGCGTGCCCTCCACTTACCTTGTGTTCTAGGGATACCCAGAATCTTTTATAGCAGACAGTGCAGAAGCTGTTTGAAACATATGACTGAATACAAAATTTCAGCAGTAGTACCCCATTTCCCCACATCTTTTTTTACAGGAATAATTAAGACAAAATATCCTTATTTTACGAAAACTAATGTTTCATAATACCAGAAATCACATAGCCACATTTTTACCTGAACTGCAATCCAAATATAGCTAACTCAGGATTTGTAGAATCAACACATAAGTGATTGCATCATGAGTTTTATTTATTTTCTAAAAAGAAGAAAAAAAAAACAAACAGAAAACAAACAAACAAAACAAAAAAAAACCACCCCCAACCAAAAACCCAAACCCAAAGCCAAGAATGAATCAAGGTTAAAGAAGGCTCTGCTGTCATGGCACAGAATGCAGCCCCCTCTGTTTTGAGAAACACTCAACCACACTATTTGTTCTGCTGGGTGCTGCAGAACTAGCTCCTCAGCAGCTCCACACTAGTCCCAGAGGCTGCAACGGATGCCCAGCAGTAGCTAAAGATCTCCTGAGAGGAATCTTCCTCATCTTGATAAGCTGCATGACTTCTTCTTTCTTCTGCCTTGTATCAGCAGGGAAAGCACAGGAAAATGCTGCACACAATGAAAAGATTGGGAGTTTCTCCATTATTTTCACAAGCCTTTACAAGAGTTGTCTTTCTAGTCTGCCACACACACCTGCTTCACCCTTCTAGAGTACTCACATGCTTTATAAAGCTTTCTAATCCCTGACTCACCGATTCTCACAATTTCAAGTTAGCAACAGAACACACACAAAACAGTGGTTTTATCATAAAGAAGATTAGTGCTGTCTTTCATCCTGTTCCACTCTTGTGCAGGTCTTACAATATGGAAATATGAGTAGTGAGGAGACAACAGACCTGTATTTTATTTTTTTTTTTTAATAAGCTCATTAACCTTTTAGTTATTAAAATGTCTTGCTCTCCAAAAACTTAAAGCCTATTTCTTTAATGTTTTCCATTCAAAGTTCATATTGATTTCAAAAAGATTGTTGAAGTACCTAAAGGGAAAAATACTCACAGAAGGTTACAGTACAGTAGTCTACAAATAGAAAATTTGTTTTCTAGGGTTTTTTTTTGTAGCTGTCTGTACAGAAGCATGTACTTTCTGCCTTGGTTGCATTCCTGTAGACCCATCCCCTGCTAGCTGTTCCAGAGAAAGACACATAACACTGACGAGAAGAGTTAAAATTTGTTCCTTTTTTTTTTTTTCAGTTATTGCTAATGCACAGTTTATAGATTTAAAAACTAGTGCATACTGTGGTATAGAGAAAAGAGAAGTGAAAAAACATCTCGCAGAGCCTCAACAAGACATAATTAAGTTAGTTTGTTCTGTAAGGGGCAAGGGCTTAATTACACGGAGTTTAAGACAGATCCACCCCATGACCTTATGCACCATCAGTGTCCTGGCCAAGCTGGACTCTGGTAGCAGTGTAAGGCCCTTGGCCAAAACCTGCGAAGCAGGTCTGTGCACAGGAAGCTTCTGAGCTGTATAACTGCGGCTTCAGCCTGTGCCGCCGATGAGCAGTGTTTAACCCAGTGCCTCCAGCACCTCCTTCCTGGCTATGCTGCAAACCCTCAGACCTGGCTGCACAAACCTAGACTCAGAAATATCATATTGTTGCTGAAAAGGAGTGTGTGACCTATTTCTGGCTTTCATGAGTCATCCATCTCCATCATGATAATACTGATTCACTGACAGGGCCCTACTTGTCCCAGTCAGCTTGGACACAGGTCACCCTTGCTCTCCAGGGCTGAGGATTCAGGGGCTCCTGGCAGCTTAATTCTTCATTTTCTCCTTGCTTGTGGCAGTGACATTTGTCCCTGTGAGTGGAGTCTTGCTTTGTATGCAAAACCTGCCCAGGAAGACAAATTTCCAAACTACCTCCACAACCACAGCAACCATCTAGAAAATCAAGGCAGGAAGAAGAAATGCAGAAGAACCTTGCCACATCTCCAGAGACTTCTATGGAACACATGCATTCTCCTTCCCAAAAAAACAACATATGACAGTGACTGCTAGTGCTAGTGCTAGTTAGTGCTAGTGGCACTTAACCAATCTTTCAGCTGCAGAGAGAGTGCTTTTGACTGAAGAGCTGAATGACCAGATCTGGAACCCATTACTTTGGTGTAGCATCTAGAAGCACCCAGTGTATGTGACCGTAGTGCCAGGGTAGCAGATGCTCCCCAGACTCTTCTTGCTTCTTGTACTCCTGATATTTTTGTGTTAGTATGTACTGTTACAAGCTCACACAGCTAATGCTCTGTAAGGGCCCTATTAAACTGTCAGTGAAGTTGTTAAGACATTTTTGCCTGAGCTTTCATGTGCTAGAGACTGGGTCTGGGACAACATTTGCAGTCCAGAATTTCAGACGTAGCTGGGATTTTTTGTGTGTCTCTATTTTCTCATGCCTGGTCTCAAGACTCCAGGGAAAGTTCTTCTTCATAGAGGATGAGTACTTGAAATTACATTTATGAACAAATTCCCCCTGCTGGTATCAAAAAGGCCTTTAATCCCAGCAATTATTTATGAGTTATAACAAAATCATGGTTACGATAAATCTTCTCTTGCCCACAAAGTGTAGACAGGCAGCTCCAGCACTCCTGTTTCCAAACCCATCTGAATGACATATTAATATACCATTTGCCAGGAATTTTCTTGCTTTTCCCAAACTAAAAGTAATGTTCTTTTGTTGCTAAATTTTAAGACATTAAAAAAGCAGAAATACAGATGGAAAATCCACAATTAACACATCTCACCACTTTCCTTGTCCAGGTGAAATCCATCCCATATTGTCCTCCATTTATGGTCCAGGTTAGGTCAAAACACAGGACATTTTCTAGATTCTCCTTCACAGCCAAGTAAATATAATTTTTTTTTCAGATACTAGTAGTTGAAGCTAATTAATACCTGGAGGTGAGGTAAAAATTTTAATTCAGCTGTTTCCTTGAGATCATAGCTAAAAAACAGTATCAGCCTTATGTAAGAGAAATAAGTTAATATAATGGCCAAGATGAGTCATTGTAAACATCATCAATGTTCTGCTTCACCATTGCTGGAATGTTCTTTTTTGTTCCTCCTTAACTACTTTCAAGCCTCAGCCAACAACCAGAGCCTAAAAGCCTGATTGCTGAGGGAAGCCTTCACTTACAAGAAGGTATCTAGCTAGGATGTCAAAGTGTGCTGGCACTTTTAAAGTCAAAAGGAATTAACTTGATTGTTTATGTACAAGCAGTACTCACAAGCGCCCTGCCTAACCCTGGAGGCATCTAAAGTCCTTGGACTGAAGTTCCTTCTGGATAGCTTGCGTACACAGCACAAGCTATTGAGAAAGATACTGGGAGATGCTGGGGCCATGCCAGCTTTCCTGTGCCTCTGCCCTGCCTGCACTGCCTCCAGGTGAGATCACCTGCTTGTCAGCCTGTGATTTCAGTGTGCTACACCACTGCCCTTCTGGCGATGCTGAGCCATTCACTCCCTATTTGACTTTTAAGCCCTGCTGAGATTCATGGCTTAATTTCTCACCTAGGATGGTTTTAGGCTTTGCTTTAGAAGTGCTCCGTGTGTATTTAGCATGGCACAAAGCATGCATGAGGAGCAGAACATGGCAGAGACATTTCCCAAGATCAGACATGGCAGGATATCCACGGCATGACCTCAGTCTTGTCTGCTAGCAGCGTGGGTCTGTGGCTACACTGAGAGACACACGGCTTCCTCTGGCCCTGATGGATGGTGCTCAGATGTTAGTAAGTGTTTTGATTAGATGTCTGGAGGATCTGCCCTGTGCAGAAGACTGGGAGCAAATCTCACCTCTGCCTAACAGTGCTTGAGTTGTGGTAACTGGAGACAGTCTTCTTCAGCCATTCCCATTCCCTCTTGCTGCCTTTGCCAATTCTGCCAAAGAAGAGGAATAGTGAGGAGGAGACGATTCCCATATACAAGCACATCATCAGGGCAGTGTTGTGAGGCACGAGATCAAATCCCTTCAGGGAGAGGATGACCTTCAGCCAAGCTTTCTTACAGCCCAAGGCATGTTTAAGTTACTGACCTATTGCCCTGTCAGGGGAACAGAAACAAAGTGAAGTGAGGAAGCAAATGTGCTTTTGTCTCTGTCTCACCACTCTTCCTCTGGAGGATTTGTCTAAAAGGCAAATGAATGAATTCCCAGAATGCTCTGGGAAGTCGTTCTTGTCAGTGGTTTCTTGTCCATCACTCTGTGCTAGACTGTCAGCCCTGATGCCATTCCCATGGCACACAGTCACAGCTCAGTAGGGGTAAACCCCTGACTCCCTGAGACAGTGTGACCATGTCTCCATAACTTCTCACCCTGCCTGTGTACTGCCTCCATCCCCAAACTGGACACCAGCCCTTCTCTCCAGTCACTCATGTCCTGCTGTACCAATGACTGCCAGTCAAAAACCACCCACAGCTGCACTGAAGCCAAGGTCCTCTCAGCCCATTGCCATGTTCCACATCTACAGCAGGCACCCATCCCCATGCCTGGGCTGGCCCTTCTGCTGCTATGTTGTGGGGTCATGGAAGGTGAGACTGCAGCCCCCAGTCTCTCCACAGCCCTTCCCACACCATCACACAGGATCTCCTCCTACGTCGTCTGCCTCCCCCACATTGTTCCCGAGTGTCATCATTTCCCTCCTCTGTCCCACAGGTAATTTCTTTTTTGGTTGTCATAACTGACCACCTACTTCTGCTTTTCTTTGACTTTCCCTCTATGAACACTGAGCCCTGCTAAAAATGTTGATGGCATCCTGGCACTGTTCAGGCTTGTATGAGGTTACATCAGATGCCTTGTCTCCAATAGACTGAACCAGAACACAAGAACATTGCTGTTTTATACTTTATTACTCAAAAACAACTTGATTAATAAATAGTTGGAAAACAAAATAAATTAAAACTGTACATTAAGTTTTACATTTTTAAGGTATTAAATTAGAATTATCAAAGGCTGTAATTTCAGACTCAGAGGCACAGTAACAGCTGAATGATATTGCTTATAACCAAAGAACAGGAAAAAACTTTTCTGGTACAAATACAGCTCGGCACCATCACTTAATATTGCTAGCAATTAAACCAGCTGTTGCTCTTCATTATATGAATGAGTTTCTTGTTCTTGATGTCAACTTCATACTGGTTGGATCCATGGAAAAAGAAGAAACGTCCTAGAATTGGAAGGACAAAATATTGGCAAATTAATATTTTCTTTTTTGTACCTATTGGTATAATTTGCTATTTTGTTGGGTCATTTAAAAAGAAAAAAATCCATACAAACATTTCATATATACATGTATTTGAAACATACACTTTTTGGGCTTTGGCTGGTGGTCTTTTGTTTTGCTTTTTGTTACATAAAAATTTATTTACCATTTTTCTGAAGGGCAGCATCAACTGTGTGGCCAATTCCTTGGAAGTCAGCTGCTATTTTTCTTGGATATCCCCTTTCCATTGATTTGGTATTTTCATTAAAACTAAATAAAGAAATTGCATGAAAACAAGAAACAAGCAACAAGCATTTTATGTTCAATGTTGAAACCGGGTGGGATTTTTACTAAATAAGCCTATTCTCAACTGAAAATACAGTAAGTGTGAGCATCTGTGATCTTGTAGAACTACATAAATCCTGGGGGTGTGAATATTTACATCTTGAGTGGCCTGCGCCAGGCTGTTTTCAGAACATCAAACTAAATAGTTCACTTCCATTCCCCAAGACTGATAATAAGGTTGGAAGGGGCTTGTACTCACTAATATACTTAAACAATTATTCTGAATAATTGAATAGGTGAACTGTTTCTTAAAAAATGACATCTTTTAACCTCCTTCCATAACTTTCATGATGGATTTGTCATTTATAAATTTCAGAGAGGACTTCTGCTCCTTAATAGCTACTGAATGAATACATGACATGATGACAAAATCTGATTATATTATGATTTTATACTAAATTCATGTAATATAGCTTCCTAATGAATAAACAAAGCTCATTTCTCTGTTAATCACAGACTGGTAAGAGTAAATGGATGTTGTCTTTATCTCAGGTGTTACTGACTTTGTTCTACAAAAAGACGAATAATTGCCTCTGAGTTTCAGCTTTATACTGGCTGAGAAGGCTGACAACAAGAGGCCATGAACTAATGTAACTTGACATTTTAAAAGCTATTTTGATTATCAGTTGTACAAAAGAGGAATGAGCCTTACCTCCAGTACTGGTTGCCCACAAAGAAGTAGGTTTTCTTGGTACTTTGATCATGAACAGCTGCATCAATTTTCCTGACACTGGTGGGGAAGCCCAAGTTCTGGATAGGCCTGGGGAAACCTGGCTCTATAGTGTAGCCACTGACAGCCCAGTACTGGTCATCTGCAGGAAAACCAGAAAAAAGTCAGTAGGAATTCCTGAGGAGTCTGAGTTTCTTTTCATCAAAGCCCCAGAGCTTTCTGTGTTACTAAAAGAGCCACCAAATAGCACAGATGTCCAGCTGAGAACATGACCCTCTAGGGCACACCAAAGTTTGAATATTTCAGAGATGCTGGATTTTTCACTATTTGTAGTCATAGCATACTATACTATACATTCAATAGCTAAAACAACATATTTTCTAACTGTAGAGTATTTTATACTCAGTAGTTAAAACTCAATGTATTTTCTAGGTGTTTGGCACCTTTAAAATGTATTTAAATAACTTAATGTATGTAATTTATTATGTCTCAGTTATGATCTTTACTCTCATTGACAAAAGAGTAATATCACACTGTACAGGGCTTGTGAAGCAGCATTAGTTAATGACAGTAACAGCATTTTCAAAATGAAAATTTATTTAAATATTAATAATATCTTCTATTAATATTTATATTAGTATATTACTTCCATTATTATTACATGACATTAGCAGTACTACTATAACTGCATTCATAAAAAGGACTGATGGCAACTTTAAAAACCTTTAAATAAATACCTTTAAAAAATATCACTCGATCCTTCTTGTCAACCTCATAAGCAGCATCAAAGCCAGCTGCCAGTGATGGCCAGAATGAGGAGATGGTGTCATGCTCAATGCCTGAGAAATATGGACTTTTGCGCCAGACATAGCTGTTAAGAATGAAAACAGCAGTGTTTCACTGTCTGTATTTCACCAGGAGATGTACTTTAAACCCCTTTTGGGATGCAGTGCTCCACTTTGCCCGGCGCTCTCATAGGCATTTGGCCTTTACCAGAGGTTACTCTGAGGTCACAGGGTGATTAAGGTTGGAAGGGACCTCTGAAGGTCTTCTTATCCAATCCCTCAGCTCAAGCAGGGGAACCTAGGGCTGGTGGTCCTGTGGACCTCTTCACTGGCACCCTAATGGCTTGCCCAAGGCAACATGCACTGTCTGTGGCAATGCTAAGAATTGAAGATTTCTCTCCACCATGTCCCATGCAGGTAGGCACAGCTGTCTTCTTAATTTCAGCATTGTTACAAATGTTCATTAAGCATTCCTGAGTAATATGTTAAACCCCAAGTTAAGGAGGAACTGCTCCTCCCTGCCCTACCCTGAAAATTATTAAGTCTTTAAGTTACGATTCTTTGTGTGATTTAGAAAGGAAATCAGACCCATGTCATCAAAGGAAGCTTGTTGAATCAAAACACAATTACCAGCCCAAGAAGTGGGTGAAACCCTGGGCCTGGCATGCCGTTCTCCCTCTCCAGGGTGGATGTGCCCAGCCAACAACCCTCTACAGTGCTCAGTGTCAGAGGGTGCCCAAGAAGTGGACATCTGTAACAGCAGGGGCTCCCTACAGACAGCACTGGGCAGTGATTCAATGCAGACTGCTGATTCTGAGTGCCATCAAAAGTCACCAGTGACATTTTCCACAGCCCCACGACCCACATATGGGATGGTGTGATGATGGTGCTGCATGCAAAGCAAATGCAGGCTGAGAGTGACACTGGGATTATTCAGCCTTGCACAGGCGTGGGTGCTGATGTATGATGGCTTAAAACATTTTACTCACCTGTCAGTAAACTACATTACTCACCCAGCTCAGCTGGGTAAGTAAAATTTTGCAAAGTTGCCTTAATATGTCAGAAAGTAGCCAAGGGAATGTAAATTTCCTGAACTGAACTTCATGCTTTGCCTTTGTGAGTCTCACAAAAAGGTGTTATGAGAAATGAAAGCATTTACCTGTCTTTGAAGAACAGTATTTCCCCACGGAGAGTGGTGATAGCATCAAAAGTCAAATGAGGGTCACAGTCCTGTGGCCTTATGGGGGTTTTGGAGGGTGTCATTTCTGTTGGTTCTTCCCAGGGTGACATTTCAGTTGGTTCTTGTGGGGGAAGAGCTTTTGTTGGAAGCACAGAAGATTCCTTAGGAGGTCCTTTGGGAAACAGATAAGTGTAGAATTGGAAGGTGAATTGGAGTGTTTCATGTTGCAGAGCTTCAGGATGTACCCTATAGAGCCAAATGCATAGGATTCTAAAGGTGGAAACTCAACAAGCAAATTAATGCCAGGGAAAGTTCCTGGGCAGTTTAACTTGGCTGACTGTGTGGCTGACTGTTAAAGTGGCTCTGGCATTCTTTTGCCTTCACAAACTACTGGTCTCTCAAACTGCACATGCTCAGGAGTTAATGTAGAACAAATATAATTTCCAAAAGGCAGTTATACATGTGATAACCTTTTGTGGAAGATATTAGAGTTAAATACTACAGACATGGGCTTTTCCTCTGATATCTTTGGAGGAAAGCTCTTGGATCTTTCGGCTTACTAGCATGTATGCAGCCAACAGATTCTTATCTGCAGATGTAGACTCTCAGCCACAAAGAAACCAAGAGATTTGCCCCAAGATAATATTGAGTATTTAAACCTCACTATCCTTCTTGCAGTAGAAAAGTCAGTACATTTTAGCTGTTGAACCCACCACACACCAAGAAAGTTACATTTCTTGCTTACCATAGAGGGCCTGAATGCCATCAATATCATCCTGAGGAAGCCTGTAGTCTCTTGAGTCCCTGGCCATATATATAGGGTACATCAAAGCACCAAAGACGTTGGAATGTCCAAGACCTAGTGAGTGGCCCAACTCATGAGCAGCAACAAGAAATAAGTTGTATCCTAGAAAATATCCAGCACAAAGAAACAAACACTGAAAAAACTTTTCTTGCATGACACTGGGAAACAAGTGCCATCCTCCCATGCACAATATATCATTCATGGACTCAATAAAACAGCAAAATCTAAATATATTGCAAGTAAGAAGTTCCCTGGCACCCTGGAATGATGAATTTTGAATTAAAAACATTTATTTCTCCCAGGGAAACCAATCTGGGGACAGTTTTTGCTCATGTTGCAGAAATTTTCCTACCAACAAAAGATCAAAGTTTCTTTAATGTTAATAACAACTGAAAACTTCATGAGAACATTTCAATCATCTGGTCAGATTTTGGGAATCATAAATTACATGGAATTCACCTGGTAAATACTTCACAAAGACCAGTAATGTGTAATTACTGGAAACCAGAACCCTTCACTGTTATATTTAATTATATTTACCAAAAAAACTCGAGATCTTTTTTTTTCTTTGCAGAACTTAAGGATTTGCATAGCTTTGAATCAGGGGGAAAGAAAAAAAAAAAAGTGTTCGATATTGCAACTTTTAAGGTTGTTACCTGAGGGTGAAAATTCCCTGCCTTACGTGTCATGATTACCCAATATTGCTGTTTCATGCTAATTCATGCTAATCTCATTTCCTTACTGGAGCAGTACTTGCAGTACGTGCATTAACTTCAAGGGGTTGCAGTGACTTCAGCATGGAACAAAATATGCAGAATCATTTTACTAAATTAGACTGGCATTTTATATCTTAGTATGTACTGGAAGTACTGCCATGGGACCTGTGAATTTACAGTGTCTACAAGAACACATGGCCTAATTAAAATCAGGCAAGACAATATTTAAGATTACCTACCACTATAGGTTGTAAATTTGGTCCAGTTTTCATCTTCATCAAAGTGGGCATCTCCTCCTATCCCACTGCCAGGGGGGTAGGCATGAGCCAGAGTTCCTCCAGGACCATCAAAGGAATAGAAGTCACCATGAACTAAAAAAAAAAGAAGAAAAAAAGTGATGTTTTTCATCATCTCTACAAGAAAAAGTGACAAATACTTTTAATTCCCAGGCAATGAAGTCCTCTTACATCCAGCTGCAAAGGAGATCATTATATCTGCTTGACCACTGTAGAGCCTGGTGAATCTCAAAGGGGTGACACTACTCCACAGCTGGAAGGCTTTTGCAATTGCTTCCTCTACATCAGCTTGCAGCATATCTGGAGTGTAGTTCAAAATCCTGTGAAACAAGGGGAAAGGAATTAAAAGCAATCATATCACACATGGCTGGGTCATGTAGAATCAAGGTCAAATATTTTCATCAGTGGTTATTATTATTTTGTCTTGAGTTGTTCTCAAATTATTTGCTTATATAACAGTAAGTTTTCACTGTTTTCTTCAAAGTCTTCCAGAAATCCTAACATATATACTCTCAGTTGTATCCCTTCTGAGTATATTATTTAGAAGGCTGTTAGCTAACTAACGTAAACTCCTGTTTTTCTATTTTCATCACTGTTTGGAAGTCTAAAGCAAAGGATATGAATAGTCCACATATTCATGGCCCTTTCATCCTGAATTGGGCATTTATATGGAGAAATACAGGAATAAATGCTAAAGAACCTGTTTGCATTACTTCTGCCCAGCATTCACAAAGCTTCCCAGAAGTGTACAGAGAAACAGGCTTTAATATATGTTACCGATATGTCACATCTTCTTTCTTCCACCTAGGGCTCTGTGGGAAGGTGCTGTATGAATGGACGTCTGGTATTCCACATCTAGGCTTCTTCATCATGTCCAGTGTCTTATGATTCAGCTTCCCAGTCACCTCCAGCCCAAAGAATGACTGCATTTCTCGGATTTTGTCAGCCATGTGATTGAGGTTCTTTGATTTAAAGAGAGAGTTTTTCTCTTCTTTAAAATCATAAAAATTTTCCAGGTATTTCTGTGGGGAAGAAAAAGCAGCAGTTTAGAATAGAAATCTTTTTTCCCAAAAGCAGGTAGTTGTTAAAAAATATTTTATACCACTTTGTTCATTTTCTTAATAAATTATTCCCTAAGTCCTGTCTGTAGTCCTTACCTTAGCAAATTGCATATCTTCTTTTTCCTCTTCTGGAACCACTGGGAAAGCACAAGAACAGGCAACATATAGTAACCCAAGGAAAGAAAGGGTCTTTGCCTTCATCTTTGCCTCCCTTGTCCTATCAGCCCTTGCTAGAAGAGCTCTCAATCTCTTCTTCTGTCACGGCTTACCAGTGCTTCTCTATTTATATCAGTTGTGTGCTTGCTAAAGTCAATAACTGCATGACTCAGTTTATAACATCCTCTGATTTTCCACAGAAACACAGAAAACAAATTTGGTTTTAGAAGCAAGCTTACACATGACAGTTTACCTTGCCCAAAACCCCCTGATTTCGCAATCATATTATTGAACAGTATAATTTGCTTCTTCATTCCTAAACTGGACCAGTATTTTAAAATTACAAGTATCTAAACCTAGTCACCTGGATAAAATTCACCTCATTTTTCAGAGATGTTAAAGGAACCTGGCTCTTTGTGAGGGATAACAATCTGTAATTTCTTTTAGCACATAATGAGGGACCTCCAGGGACTGCTCCTCATTTTTCTCAGTGTGGAACTCATACAGGACCTCAGGGATGAGCACCTTCCTTTAGCCCATCTTTTCCTTGATAATTTTAGTGGCATCACTGATCATACAAAGGATTCATTTATCTCTTCTCTTGAACACGATATCACAGCATGGCTACAGAATCATTACCTGTGGTGCTAGCTAGCCTGTGTAATCATAGATTTATGGCTGCATTCCCTTCTTCTCCCATATTCACCCCAGGCAACCTCCACACCACAATTTAAAGGTCTCAGCAGAACCCCACAGATTGTATATCCTGGTCTGCATAGCCTATCAGCTACGGGAATTTTCACAACTAAAGAAGAAATGGCAGAAATTGCTGTAGAACACTACGTGCACCTTGGAGGTGTGGAGCTCTCCAGGGGAACTTTATACTTGTCTCTGAAATCAGACAGAAGATGACGAGGATTTGAGCTGTAGATTCCATGTTCCCCAATTTGACAGAAGTCCTACTTTCGGTTCCTATGTTCTTTTCTTTATGAAGGGGTTGCAGAACCACTGTCATTCAGTTCCCTTTCTTGCCTGTCATCTGTGAGACATCTTTCGAAGTAGAATTCTGCTGTGTTGACTTAGTGCCCAAATGCAAGGTCAAAAGGAGAAATATGAGCTAAAAATAATCTACATCTTTTTGAACATGAGAAAAAGAAGGAAAACAAACCATTTTTCCAGTGAGAGCAAACATTGGAAACTTCAGACAAACAACTCTAGCACCACAGGAGCTGAGCTCTGCAGTCTGTGAGGTGGCTTGGGGAAAAGGCATGGCCTCCTTCCAAAGGTAACTGGAATTGAACTCTCCGGCTGGAGTAGAGCCACACTCCATGCTTGACCCAGGTCAGAGCCCAGGTCCCCAGGTCGCTGAGTTAAGTGGCACAGATGTTTATGTCTAAGGATGCGGTGGGATGAGGGTGGCTCTGCCAATAGCTCACTGCTGCTGTAGTGGGGTGCTCCTGCTCCTCCCATCCTGTCCAGCACTCCTGCTGTTTTCTTGTGCTCTTCTGATATCAAGTGTGCTCTCAGTGAGTAGATTCAGAGGGCTGAAGCTATGGAAAAGGAGCCCAGAAAAATAACCTAAACTCCACCAAAGACAGCTTTCTGCTTGGGTTTAGCAACTGCACTGGCTTCATAAGGGGTGAGAAGAGCACCTGAGCCAGCATGAAGGAGGGGTGGGATATGTCAGATAGGAACAGGGATGCAGGGAGGCAGCCAGGCATGAGGTTGGGACACAAGGCTCTCTCCTTTTAGCAGCAGTAAGAGATTATCTCTGCAGGTCATGGCGCAGCACCCCAAACTGTGTTCATAAACTATGGTGTCTGCAATTCTGCAAAGAAATTCAGACACAAGGTAGGGCCAATCTAAATACTGTGTGTGTATACACCTGGCAGCAGCAGCAGTCATATGGAACGTACTCTTTTTGTTTTCAGCTAAATGTTTAGCAAACACCCTGCTCTCTGTGTCCAGGGGATGTTGGGTGAAGCAGTCATAGAATCATAGAATCAGTATGGTTGGAAGGGACCTCTAAGATCATCAAGTCCAACGCTTCTCTAACCACTAGACCATAGCCTCAAGTCCTACATGTACTCATTTTTTGAACACCTCCAGGGATGATGACTCCACCACCTCCCTGGGCA
>NW_008587701.1:13805-18234 GCF_000691845.1 Merops nubicus
CAGTGAAGAAATTCTTCCTAATATCTAATCAAAATCTTCCCTGGTACAACTTGAGGCTGTTTCCCCTTGTCCTGTCATCAGTAATGTGGGAGAAGAGACCAACACCTGCCTTACTACAGCTTCCTTTCAGGTAGTTGCAGAGAGCATTAAGTTCACCTCTCAGTCTCCTCCATGCTAAACAACCCCAGTTCCCTCAGCCGGTCCTCCTAAGGCATGTTTTCCAGCCCTCTCACCAGCCTTGTTGACCTTCTCTGGACCTGCTCCCCCAATGTCTTATCCCGTGGTGCCCAAAACTGGACACAGTACCCAAGGTGTAGTCTCACCAGTGCCAAGTCTGGGGCACGATCACCTCCCTGCTCCTGCTGGTCACACCCTTTCTGATACAGGCCAGGATGCCATTGGCCATCTTGGCCACCAGGGCACACTGCTGGCTCATGTTCAGTTGGCTGTCCACCAACACCCCCAGGTCCCTTTCTGCCAGGTAGCTTTCCAGCCACTTCTGCCCAAGCTGGAGAGTTGCCTGGGGTTGGTGTGACCCAAGTGCAGGACCCAGCATTTGGCCTTGTTAAACCTCATCCAAATGACCTCAGCCCATTGCTCCAGTCTGTCCAGATCCCTCTGCAGAGCCTCCCAACCCTCAAGCAGACCAATACTTACACTTAATTTTGTGTCATCTGCAAATTTACTGAGGGTACACTCGATCCCCTCATCCAGGTCATTGATAAAGATATTAAACAAGCCCGATCCCAAAACTGAACCCTGAGGGACACTGCTTGTGACTGGACGCCAACCGGATTTAACGCATGCTGTGGGAAATGGTGTCAAATGCCTTACTGAAGTCCAGGTAGCCAACATCCACTGCTCTTCCCTCATCCACTAGATGGGTCACCTGATCATAGAAGGAGATCAGGTTGATCAAACAGGACTTGCCCTTCATGAACCCATGTTGGCTGGACCCAATCCCCCCGTTTTCCAGCACTTGCTGTGTGATCTCCCCCAGGATGGACGGTTCTATAATCTTCCCGTCACCGAGGTCAGGCTGACAGGCCTGTAGTTCCCCAGGTCCTGCCCTTCCTTTAGATGGGTGTCACACTGGCAAGTCTCATCCAGGACCTCCCTTGTTAACCAGGACTGCTGGTAAATGATGGCAGACACTTGGCAAGTTCCTCCACCAGCTCCCTCAGCACTCTCGTGTGTATCTCATCCAGCCCCATAGACTTGTGGGTGTCCAACTGGCTTAGCAGGTCCTTCACTGCTATTTCCTGGATTATGAGGGGATCATTCTGTTCTCCATCCCTTTCTGCCAGCTCAGGGGACTGAATACCATGAGGATAACAGTCAGAGCAGCAAGATGCAGCACAACCAGATAACAAATTTAGCAAGCCCTTTTTAACGTTTAGGAAGCTATTATTTTTCACAGTTTTGCATCGTTGCTGTTAGGCAAACTACAGCTCCTTCGTAGGTGTTGGCTTCCCCTTCCAGAGTTTGCTGCCTGTGTGCTCAGGCTGACACTTATGGAATGGCTGGTGAGTGCAGGGGAGGAGAGCTGGGTCTTGCCTTGTGAATGTGTTTGGCAGAATGAGTAGGGAAAATTCACAGCTGAGGCAGCCTGCATGGTGCTGAGATACGTGAGCAACTGTTTTTTTCTTGCATGCAGAACCAAGAGGGGACTTGCCTTCTTGTGTTGACCCCAGAGACATCAGCAGCTTTTAGGGTTCAAACTAGTGTGTGTACTCAGTCCTGGGCTTAGGCATTACAGGATCCAAACAGGAACTGTGTTGTGGCTTTAATCAGAGATTTAAAGTGTTTCAAAATTGCCTTGTCATTGGACTTGGTGAAGATTTACTGGCAAAGACAGCTCTGATTTAAATGGGGTGAGCTGAACTGCAGAGGTGACCTCACATGGCACTTTTACCTTACTCATAGGTCTAATGGTTCATGCTTCAAAGGTGCTCAGAAGAACTTAATTCTCAACAAGGCTGAGCAGGCCAAGTGCCTGTTTCATGTCTTGTCCTCATAGGTAACCTCAACAATATGCTGATCTTTCCATAGAAGGATGCTCACCTCTCTGCCCTGAAGTCACTGTTGCCCTCCAGCTGGGTTGGAGACCACACGGACTGCAGCAATGACTCTTACTAGATTATACAACAGCAAATCAGCCAAGACAGATTCAGGAATACGGCTCATTTCTTCCCTCAGCTCTTCAGTACTCAGATGCTTACGTCCCATATCACCAACAAGTGCCTTAATCACCACACTCAGGGGCAAGAGTGGGTAATTTCCCAGGAAGACCCTGGCAGTAAAACAGAAATTCACTGAAAACCTGGCAATATCCAGGCTAATACTCCTGCACCACCACAGAACTGTTTGTCCTCTAGCAGTGTAATTCTTATTATCCTGTGGGGTTTAGCCCAAGCGCCAGGCTTTTTAGCAGATTTGTCAAAATTCTATCTGGGAATTTTGCCATTTCTTATTTTTATATGGTTGAAATTCCATCCAGAAATGTCATGCCAGTTCTGTTTGGCAGTTTTGACGTATGGAAAGAAGTGGAAGGATTGTTAACATAGTCATATAAACAATTGTCATTAACTGTATAAACAACTGCAAATTAGCTCAAAGAAATTTGGAACCTAACGAAACATACGTATACTATGATTTCACCTCCTAAATTTAGAGATCTGTACATGTCTTCTTTCCCACCTCTTCTTCACTTGTGCTGTTTCTAAACTCTCCTCTGACCTGCCCGTGTGGAAAAAGCAGGATGGGATATGAAGGTCTTGGACACAGCCAGACATGGAATAAATTGCTTTTTCTTTTCCATTTGAAAGGTTGGAAGATAAATTCATACAAGCAGGTTCTGGGACTTGAGGAACAATAACTGACCAGGAAAAGACACAAGCCATTAACATCATTACATGGGGCAGTCTTTGCTAGGTAACAGCTAGATAATAAAAAAGAAATCGTTGGAGAAGGCAGGCAAGCAGAAAAATTTGCCATATGAGAAACAAAAAAGCAAGTCTGGTGTTAAAAGACTCATGCAAATCAGAGAATATTTACTGAAATTTAAACAGTTTCAATCGCTCTTCAAGACTGTATTTTGAGAGAATTGAAGCTGAGCCCGAAATATGTATTGACTTGAATTCCACAAGTTTGCCTGTGTATCTGTCCACTTCTGTTCATCAGTGGGATCTTGAGGAGTTGTTACTCATCATTCATTAAGTTAGTAATTTTTCTACTTCATCTGACCATTTCATTCAGGTTCCAGAACTGAATTTGAAACAGCCATTTCAAAGGCTGATTTTAATTAAAGAAGAATTCAGATTTTTTTCTCATGTTTGTATCTTCTCCTTGAGTATTATCAACAATAACAAAGCTGAAACCACTTCCGAACTGTATTTAGTGAGTAAACAAGTTTCATAAGTTGTATGTCATTTCCTCTCCGCAGTGCCTGACTTAGTGGCTTCCAATGAAGGCATGGTCACAATGCAATTGCAGTCCATTGGTGTTATATCACCCATCAGTGATCAAGAGGTAGACGAAAACCCAATGCCTAAGAATTTTGAGCTTTCTAGAAATTAATCTGGAAGGCAAAATTTTGACATTTTGACACCCTACAAATGACTTCTTATTTCATAAGTGATATTATATTGGGGCCATACTCTGGCTTTAGATGCAGCCCTGAGAAATGGGTGAGGCAGGAAGCACTGTGGTCGTGACACACAATTTAGTGTTTCCTCTTTACCGTCTTGGCCCCTACTAGATTCAGACTGTGTCACTGTCCCAACACACCAAGCCATAAAAGAAACTGAAACGTGAGCATGCTCCCACCTTCTGAAGGGGAATGGTCATCAAAATGCTGCCCCCTTCTCTCCTCCCATTCACAGACTTTAATGGTCAAGGACCTAAGCCTGTGCTCTTCTCATTCTATTATAAAAGGTATCAACAAACTTCCAGATCTTTGGGTTGATAGTTAAGGTGATGCCCATTTAGCCTTAAGAAGATTTACTGTAGTTTCTTGGTTCAGAAACCAAGTCCACAGAAAATGCTTTCCAGTGTGCAGTTGGCCATCCCAACTCTTAACACCTACTTAAGCATTTGACTTAGAAATTTCTACAAGCCATACTGTTAATAAATGTTAATGTTACATAAAGTTGATTGCAATGCTTTGGACTGAGTATTAAGAAGATATAGAGAGCGTTGTCATTTAAAAAATCTCCAAATTTATCTGGAATTCCTTGTGTCATGGACTGGAAAAGCAACCATTTCAAATATTGAGTAATGAACTTGACCAATGATTGGTGCAGTCTTAGGTATATATAGTATTCTAAAATATAATAAGTAATATATTGTATTCTAATAATAGTTAATATATTTAGTATTCTAAAACATAATAAGTAATTCATAAAACATACATTTGTGGCCACCAGAT
>NW_008587702.1:0-87456 GCF_000691845.1 Merops nubicus
GATTCTATGATTCTATGATAGCCATGGGAACCTGGCTATAACCTGGGTGGTGGAGGTGCTGCAGGACACGTGTAGGAGAGATTCCTCAGTAGGTAGGGCCAGAGACAGCAGCCAGGCTCCTTGTCGTCTTCTCAGTGCAGCTCCCAGCTTGACAGCCCTGAGGGGTGTTTTGTCACTGTCACCCTGGGACTGGGAGCACCGGCGGAGGACAGTGAGGAGTCCCCATGTGCCCGGCAGGGATTTAGCCAGGCTTATCCTAATCCTGGCAGGATCCACGCTGACCCCGGGCGCTCGGACGGGACCCCGCAGCCCCGACCCCTCAGCCCCGGCCACGCAGTGCTGTGCTCACGCCAGGGAACTGCTGCTGAGCCAGTCCTGCTGCTCCCGCATCTGGGAGAGCTGCCCTGAGCACTCAAGACTTGCTGACCATTGTCTCTGTGCAAAAGTTTCCTCCCTCTAGTCTGCTGCTGTGCAGGTCTGTCTCCTGATCGAGCGTGATAATAAAATGAGGGCATGTGTTCACACGTGCAAATATGTGCATAGATTTTATCCTCTTTTTTTCTTTTTTTTTTTTTTTTTTAATTTGGAATACTAGCATGCATTTGTCTCTGTCCCATTGTATCTGCCATGCTGCCTTTCACAGCAAACTAACATTCTTCTTCATGATCTTGAGTGTCCCATCTTGCTAGAAGTGGAGTGGTCCCATCTCCTCCTCTGAAAGATTCTTCACGGATGTTTAAATCGCCCAATTCGATTGTGACTAAAATCAGCAAGCAGGAAAACTTTATTCAAATAATCAGCTTCTAAATCTTGTTTTGCATTTACTCTTTTTAGTTATCTGTAAAGAAGAGAATACTTTCAGTACTTGTAATAATTATACATATGTATTTTTTTAAAATTAATCAGTGGTGTATTCTCTGTTCACTGTTTACTAGATTTTTGCATGTGACTTGTGTCAGGCTACATTCACATGAAAATAAACATTCAGAGAAAATGCACTAAACGGGAGATTTTGAAACGTTTCTGTCACTGAACTAAATGCTTCCTTAAAATAAGAGCTAGGAAGTAGGAAAGAAAAAAGAAAACAAAACCACAAACTCCTTTTGCATTAAAATTAAGCCATTTTATAAAGGACCAGTTAATTGTAGTTATTAGGTAATTTTTTTCTTTGGTCATGGCATCTTAGATAAGAGTTTTGGCAGCTGGAGATCCTAAACTCTTGCACATCACTTCCATGAAGAAATGTCAGTCAGTCCTGGTTCAAGTAGTAGAGTTGGTAACTGCTGTTAGATCCAAGGCTTGATTTTCTTCAAGACTTCAGCAGCAAATACATCCATCTCTAAACATTACTTTAAAAACCACACTGAGTCCACATGGTTTCAGTAGACACAGTATTCAAACGTAATATGGATTGTCACAGCCTAGTTTAGAATACATCTTAATTTATGTACACGAAAGCATGAGGGAGCAGTCACTTACGTATTGTTCTGCATGCGGGAGGTGGTGACCTAGCTCCACCATGCCCAGGGGAGAGAGGAGGATTGCAGCGTGGATAAAGGAGAGGAACAAGTCTTGGGGCTTTGCCTTTGTGTCCCCAGTCACGTTCTTGGATCTTGCAAAAGTGACTCTGTCTTTCAGATTCATCCAGCTGCAAATGAGGAAGTGAGACCGAGCACTGTTGAGATTCTAGGACTAGAGTTAGTAATTTTGTTTTCTGACATGCTACATAATCTTTCCCAGGAAAAGACAAGCAAACTACTCCTTCTCTGTTTCATGCCACCATCCCTTCAGGACTGCAGCGATGGCTGTTGGTCCCGTGGCGGGCAGCAAGCTCGAGTCACGGATGGATCAAGTGTGATAGCACTTGTGGAGCCTGGTGGTTTTCTGCTTGGGGAGCTTTACAGACGTGAGCTGGTAGTAAAGACACTAGACAAACTGGTTTTCTTTCTCTAATGCGTGTTTGAAAGGCCACTTCTTGGAAACTGTGGAGGGAATTAAGGATATGGTGCTGAGATAAATCTTCAAAGATGTGCATGGGCAGAGAATCAGATGATTTGCCCCTCTTCCACCTCTCTTAGCCATGACTTGTTTTGCCCTGCATGCTTGCTGGTGTTACTCCTGGTCACAGTTCACGCAGAGGAAGAAGTTATTGCTCCTGGCATGTACTGTGCTGGTTAACTCTTAGCAAGACGAGCTCTGCACTCTCACTCCCTTCCCTTCTGCTCTTCTGGCTTGACAGCCGTCCTCAGCCACCTTCGCAGGGTGTCAACCCTGCCTAGCTGTGTCTTGCATCTGGGCTTAGATGGCTGAGCGCATCTCATGGCTCCTTTTGAAAGCGGATGTGCAGCAGTGTGTTTATTGCCAGAGGGCTGTGGCCGAGAGACGTAGGAACCTCTTTGCAGAACTATCAGTAATGGTTTCTCATCGATTTGTCACCGTTTAGCGGCCTCCACGCTGAGGGCCTGAGAGCCCTGTGGTGGGACTTAGGTGCAGCACCTTCTCCAGGCTGAGGAATCCTCACTGAGCCTGCATCTGAGTTCTGATCACAGTTTGTTGCTAATTGTCCTTGGCTTAGACAGCACTTCATGTCCACATGCAAATTGTGCAGTGCATTTCAGGAATCACCTGCAGAATACATACAAGCACTCACGTTGTGAGCTCAAAGAAAACCAAAGAGCCATGGAGTGGGAAAAACAGCAGTGAAATGAGTGTAAGGGTGATTCTGCGTGGCCAGACCCTTCAAGGGGTAATGGAAAGGTTAGACTGTGGGGAAAAAAAAAAAGTGCATCATCTTCCATCAATCCTGTGAGTTTATTTTATTTTTTTAAAAAAGAGATGCCAGTTGAAGCTGTAATCAGGAGTATGTTTGTTTGTAGAGTGACAAGGGGGAGGCCAGCCCAGTGGTCTGTGGTGGCAGCCTGATGCAGCCCACGGGTGGTGGGCAGGGTGGGGTGGGCATCAGGACCACAAGAGACTCAAACTGCGGGCAGCTAAGAGGGACCTTCGGCCAACAAAGAAAGAAAGCAGTTCCTCTGCAGGCAGGCCAGAAAATGGAAGTAGCAGCTAGCAAAGCCTCTAGACAAGATTAAAACCTACAGGAAATGAAAACTCACTTCACTGTTTTTCTTACAGGCTGACCGCCCTCCCCCTTTGCTAGCGCTCACGATGTCCGTAGCAGAGCAGTTCCTCTACCTCCTTCTTGGAAGGCGCAGGCTCGGGTTAGAACAGTGCGTGACCAAGGGGCAGAGCCAAGCTCTGCTGTCAGTGGGGCTCTGCCACGAGCCTTGGCTCTCGGTCCAGCTTTATTTTAGACACACAGTTACTGTCATTATCTCCATAAAGCTGCATCTGAAAGCAAGGACGTGTGTGAAGAAGGAGAGTACGGCTCTTTCCTGTCTCTCTTTCTGCCTGTTAATCTGTTACAACAGATCTGTTGCTGTGCAGAGTGTGTTAGGCTCAGCAACTGCTCTTCCTCGGCGTACCTGCCAACTTCGGAAATCTATAAATAAGGATGTTTGGAGCGGGGAGAACAGACACACCTTCTAACTCCATTGAAATACTTGGACACGACATGCTTATTTTGGCAGGACAGACTGGGAAAAATGAAATATATATATATATATTTTGCTAGAATACAGGGACTATCCCAAATAAAACAGCTGGCATGTGTATGTGGCTCAAGCAGATTTTGCTTAGATTTATGCTAGTCATGCTATGAGCTGCACTACAAGAAAATGAAACAAGTCATCTTTCATCCCCTTCAAACGCAGATCTTGGCTAAAGTTTGTGTCTTAGAAATTAGATGAACCTGATGAAGCAAGATCTTGTGTCTAAAAATAGAGCATTTTACTTTCCATCTTGCCCCTTGCAGGCAGGGTATAATTTTACCTCAGCTAAGAAGTGAGATGAAAGGTGATTTGAGCTTTGCCTTATGTCTCTTTTGAGCTCATGACAGAGGGCCCTCGTCTTTTCCCGACCAGGTTCAAAAGTGCAGCGAGTAGGGATCCTGATGGTGAAGAACCACCACTGCAGGTTGCTTATGTGGTCAGGGCAGCAGCTGCATTTTGCAGGTAATGCGGCCTTGCATATGACTGTGTGGTTCTGCTACCCAAGAATGTGGTGCCTGATCTCCTGGGGCTGAACGTTCTGCTCTGGCAGCAAAACAGGGTTTACAAACCAGAGTGAAAAGATGGAGCTTTCAACCTGAGTTTTGCAAAGCCACCTGGGCTGCAGGGACACTTGGGCATAGCTCTACAAATAGCCCCAGCTGTCCTTTTGGCTTCTTGAGATGCGTGTGGGTTGTGGCTGTTCCCAGCTACTGTAGGCACGTGCTAGGGGAGCAGAAAGGGTCCAGGGGGCTGCAGCCCCTCAGTGCCCATCAGGAAGGCAGGGCCAGCAAAACTGGCCATGAGCCAGGTTGAATGCCAGGATCCCAGTGGCAGCTTCCTTTCCCCCCTTCTCTTCCTTCCCCCCTTCTCTTCCTTCCCCCCTTCTCTTCCTTCCCCCCTTCTCTTCCTTCCCCCCTTCTCTTCCCCCTTCTTTTCCTCCCCACCCCGCTGCCTGAGTGGTTTGGAGGGTGATAGCCCCGGACGCTCATCAGGGGGGTGGGGGTGGAGTGTTTTTTTGGAGGGGAGTGCTGTTGCTTTGCTCTTTCACATGTGGATCTGTCTGCACCTGTTTGCCTGTTGCTCTTTCAGCCTCCTAGTGCCAATGGCATTCTTTGGCTCACGGGATCACAAGCGTACGAGCCCGCACGCGGCAGCTTGGCACGACCATTTCATTAGAGCAAAGGAGGCCCATGTCCTGCAGGGTTGTTTGAGTAAAGACACGTCCCATCTGCTGCTTCTTATCAACCTTTTTATCTGTGCTGCTGACTCATGCAGTGTGGTCTGCTCTGCTCTCCACTGCAGTCACATTACACTTTGAGTTACCTTTACTATGACTCACGCTTGTTTTTTCACTCTACAAGTGTCAAGCCAGAAACAACCCAGTCTTACCCCTCTCTCCTGTGTTGTCCTGTCCTTTACCTTGAAGTCTTGTCCCCTTGTCACAATCTTGTCCTTCCCCTCAATTAACTAATTCCTAATAACTCAAATACAACTTAAAAATTAGTTGCAGTTTATAATTTCTTCTTTCATCGCAGCCCTGCACTGTGCACCTGAGGCTAGTGAGATTGCCAGGCTTGACCTAAAATATGTTAGTTCTTCTTACTTGACTTCAGAGATACGTTTGGTGGACAGTTTTCTGGTTTCCTCAAGGAAAAGTGTGTTTATTAATGCTTTGCTTTGAAATTTCGCATCAGGACAACACGTGCATTTTTCATATCTGATATGTGGCATATACACACAGATCTGAAGCCTTTTGACTTGAGAGTGGTGAGACTCTGGAATGGGTTGCCCAGGGAGGTGTTTGAGGCCCCATCCCTGGGGGTCTTTAAGGCCAGGCTGGATGAGGCTCTGGGCAGCCTGATCTAGTGGGAGGTGTCCCTGCTCATGGCAGAGGGGTTGGAACTGGGGGATCCTTGTGGCCCCTTCCAACCCTGACAGATTCTGATCTGTTTTAGCAGAGGACTTTAGAGCCCTAATGGCTCAATGGTTGGACTTGATGATCTTGGAGGTCCCTTCCAACCTAAAGGATTCTATGACTTCACATTTGCCTGCGTGTTGGGCTAATGAGACCACAGCTTCAGACAACTTGTGCTGAGGTTTCAGTTGCTGGCTTTTGCCCTGTACTTCCAGCATCAGCTCATAGACCAAGGCGTGTATCCTGCGAGGGCAGTTGGTACCTTGGTACGCTGAGTTTTGACATCCCCACTTGAAGTGGGGATTGTTTCCAGGTGGAAGAGGAGGATTGATTTCTACTCCTGAGAGCCTGGTGTTTCCTTGCTTCAGGTGAGGGGAATTTTGCCAGAGGTTTCTTTGTGGGCAGATTTGTGTCCCTTCGGCCCTTTTTGGTGCTGAGATCCCTAAATCCTTTTCAAAGGAGTGCCTAGTATATGCTCCACTGAGGATGATTGGCAAAGGCTGCTGTACAGTTAAATTGATGGTGAGTTCTGTATCTTACTGTCCTGAGCCCTAGGTCATGGCAAACTTCTACTAAAACTGGCAGCCTGGTTCCAATTTGTTTGCCTTGAATAAACCTCGTAGAATTTGGCTTGTGTATTACTATTGTGATAATTACATTGATATCATAAAAATTGGCCTAGAAACAAAGGATAGAAATTTAAAGAGGAAGTTTTAGAGCAGGAAGATGGGGTAATGCCCTTTTTTTAATAAAAAAAAAAAAAAAGTTTTCCTTATTCTTTTATCAAAACACTAGCCAGGTTTAGATTGCTGTGCAATTTTCTTTTCTAGGAACAAAATCAGACTTTTTGTTAATCAGGACTCACACAAATAACGAGAACACACTGTCTCTTTTAGACTTGTGTGTAGAAAGTGTTTTTCATTGTTAAATGTGTAACTTTTTTTTCCTGACCAAGCTGTTTAAGACTTCCAAAGGCTAAGTGCATTATAGATTTATCTGTGCCCTTGGATGTAGCCTTTGAAGAAGCACCACCACATCAAACTGACTTTCCAGGCCCGTCTCAGCTTTCAGAGATGGAAAAGAGTCCTTTCTGTAACCAACCTGCAGGAGGTCATGTTGGTTAGAGACTTGGTAGGTCCTTCCCGTGGAAGGCACCAGAACATGTTTCAGCTTTTCCCTCATGGTATGTGTGCTGAGCAATGCCTTGGATGGATTGGACTCTTGGCTGCTAGTGATTTGGCTTGAAAATAGCAGGAGATACGTGCAGAAGCCTTACCCTTCCAAGCTTGGAACTGGCCAGCTGTTGGCTTTGGTCTCTGGGCAGGTGTGTCACATGCTCTCCCATTCCCATCTCTTTCCTGTTTAGCTTGAAAATGTCATGGTTCTGTGAATTTGCTGTTGCTGAGCGTCCCTGGTGGTGTGGTGCCAAGCTTGGTCAGTACCTGGTGTTAATAAATGGGGCAAATCATGATCATAAGCAAAATACTCCATTATTTCTGAGAAGCATCTTGTTTTCATGTAAGCCTGAAGTAATACGCTCCATAAGTCCCAACCACAAATATATGGCCCTCCTGCCCACTAGTGTGGCAGCTGAGGAGGAAACGGGGATTGGTTGTTGGAGGCCTTGTCCCTTGGAGGCTTCGTGTTTGCGAGGACACGACCGTGGGCAGTGTATGTACACGGTGCTGTCCCTGACGTGCTGGAAGTGGCGCTGAGGTACATGGTGGGCACGTGGCACGGCGCCAAGGAGACGGCCGCTTGTGGATGGAGGTCCCTGTGCCGCGCAGTCACGCGCCGCGGCTGCGCCCTTGGGAAGGCGGCGGCGTGTGGAGACCTCTTCATTTTCTGGTTTCGCTCGGGGCGTGAGGAAGGAAGTGTGGGTGTGCGGGCGGCTGGTTACTGCTGGATGACTCTCACCTCAGAGGTGGCACACCTCCTGCCTCGGGACGCTGGACGGGATCGCTGCAGGCTTCGGCTTACTCTGCAGCTCCTTTTCCCCATATGCAAAATAGATGTGTAATGACACCTGCCTTAGTTGTGGAATTGAGGCTTAATTATTTAACTAATTGATGTTCACTAAATGCCTTGAGATCCAGGAATCACTATGTATGCCCCAGAGCAGCAGCAGCACTTTGAGGTTGGAGAATCATCTCCTCTCCCATGATGAGGTTTCCCAAAAGGAGAGGTTCCAGCCCCTCCTGCCCCATGGCTCCTCTCCTATTTTTTTGGATGAAGTGGTGCCGTGCAGCCTATGAATTGCATGGCTTGCTCCCTCCGACTTCTGCCTAAATAAATAAATAAGTAAATAAACCGATGTGCTTAATGCAGTCAGCACGTAGGGCACTTGCCAAAAGAATTTCACAAAGCAGCAGAGCTGGGTTGCCAAATGTCATGTCTTTTACACGAAGCATTCTTCAGGAAGCAAAGTTGCATAGGGGGGGAATGTTATAAAAACTCTCACTGCAGTAAGAAACGTTTTCTTCCCCTCCAGGGAGAATGTCTGGGCCATGTCACGGTGGGATCAAGGGAGTCTATTTTTATTTTATCCTAAAGGCCCCTCTCTCATTTCTTTTCTGCACTCCCCCTCCTAAAGTGTAAGTCTTCACTGTGCTGGCGTGGAGAACTCAGTTCAGATTAGCATTCAAAAGCAGGGTTGCGGGATGGTCATCTTACATGTGAAAAGATTTGCCAGTGGATCTGCCAAAAAGATATTTGGGTGGAGAGAAAGCTGTTTAAACAGTGTCAGTGCCAGAATGTTTATTAGTTTAATATGATTAATGATTGAGGAAAGCCACTGGAGGTTGTGGGTTTCTGTTTGTTTGGTTGGGATTTTTTTGGCAGGAAACGTGCGGGAGGCAACAGAACCTCATCAGAACATGGGCCTGTGTGTTGTACGTGCACGTGGGTGTGTCGTTACTGAGAGAGCTTATACGTATAGGTTACAAGTGCAGGTGTCCATGTTTAGGTGTGTGTTGTCACCTCAGCACGCGTGAGGAGCCACCGGGGTCGCTGCCGGGGTCCCCCCCGATTCCCCTCTGACGGGTGACGTGTGCCGCCTCCAGAGAGGCTTGGTGTCAAACCCCGCTGGAGCCTCGCCACACGACGTGCCGTGGCCTCGCAGGAGCCGAGGCAGGGAGAGGTGGTGACCAAGGATGCTGGAGCTGGCTGGGTGTGAGCGGGTGGCGGGTCGGAGTGGGTGGTTTGGGGTCAGCATTGTGGCCCATAGATGTCCTGGGTGGCTGGGCTGAGCAGCGAGCGGGGTTTGGCCTGGGTCCCCAACAGCAGCTGGCTGCTGCCACCCAGCTCACCCGGCCGCTTTTCAGTAAAGCCATGGGAGGGTGAGTTTTGGAAATGCCTCTGGGTAGATTCATAGCATTGCTTCTGTTTATCCATTTACTCCCAGTTCCTATCTCAGGGTGGTTCTTGCAGCTCCAGAGGCCAGAATTTTTTCCCTTAAAGCTTTGTTTTGGCAGCGTGTTGTCTGTGTCCATGCACTAACTAGTTGACTTTTAAGCCCAGTGTGCGTTTACAATGGAAACATGGTTTATTGAATTGGTATCAGTAGCAGAAATTGGAGCTGTGCTAAAGTTTTCAAACCAGCACCGAGATTGATTTTCTGAACTTCACCCCTCTACAGTGTTTTAGCTCACGGGAGTATTTAATCTAATAGCATAATGTGAGATGATGTAGGCAGTAGCGCAGCCTCCCAGCACACTCCTCACATGCTATAGCTGCAAACCTGACAGAATACAAATTTAAGCTATATATAATACTGTTTCTATCTGTATTCGTCACAATCCATATGAACTTCCATCAGGGTTACTACATGGCACTGCAGAATAATTAACACAGTATGCATTAGCAGTATGTTCATTTGTCCTATATTTTGTCAGGAAGAAATGGCCACCAGTAATCTGAAAAGCAGCAAGAGCTTCTGCTTCTGAATTCTTAATGCCTTTATTGAAACCACCCAATAACTCATTGGCAATGAGTGTTTTTAAGTTAGTAGAGTTAAATAATTTAAAAGGGTTGTGAAGAAAGACTTCTTTCCTCCTTCTCCTTTGTTTTTCCAGGAGGGAACTCTGAATTATCTGCGGTGAAAAGCCCACATTACTGGGTGTGGTGTGGCTGGGGAAGTCCTCACCACATAGTTTGTTGTGACACGTGTTGGCGTTTCTTCGGAGCTGTGCTGTGTCAGAATTGGGGACTCCTGAATAATACTTGTTCCTCCTTGTGATGATACAGTTCTGAAGTCCTTGCTCCCCTCCTTGGGTTACAAGCAGTGAAATTTTCACTGCTGCTGGTGCGAGTTCTCACTCATGTGTCTTGTGTTATGTGTTGAGCTAATGAGCAAGGAAGGAAAACCAATCAGCAGGCTAGCTCAGACTTGGGTGGACATGATGTCTTTAAATTTGGAGGGCAAGTGTTGTAACATAATTCCCAGATCGGAAGGAAAGCTTTCTGAACAACAATTTCTAGTATGTATTTGTGTGACCAGTGCAGCGAGACTGTGAATCAATATGATGTGTATTATAGAAGCATAATTTTACATTAATTTCTGACTCAATAAGTCACATAGTCCTTGGAATATATGAAGTGAGTATGATATTTGCACAAAGAAAACATGATAGGGAACTCTTCCATTTATACTTGAGCACAGATGGTGCAGTGATGAGCATGGGAAGAGCCTGAATCGGTCAGAGTTGCACTAATGTAAATTCACTGTGTGCCCTTTCCCTCTCATCTTGCCTCTTTCTTACTTCTAGAGGGTTTTTTTTCCTCCTTTCTTTTTCATCGCAGATTTATTTCTCTTCTCAGCATTTTGCTTACACTGTCAATATGGCAGTGTTTGTTCAGCTCAGACCAGGAGAGGTATTCGATTTTGCAGCTGACATTTATTTACAGGGTCACCTTTCAGTCTCAGAGTTAGGCTGGTGTTCCTTATGTGCAATATCTCACCAGAAATATAACCTACTAGCGAAGAGATCTTGGAGGAAAACATCTCTTTCTCCAAGTCCTTAGTAAAAGGCAGATGGGTGCATACATTGAGTGTTAGGTTATCAGTTTTTATGGAGCTTACATCAGTTATTTGAGACATAAGAAACCTCCAGGACTGCATCTGGTTGGAGGTTTTCTGGTAGTCTACTACTGTTACTGAAGTGTGTAGCTTAGCTTGTGTGGATGGTTTTGAATGGGTGGATTAGAGCAACCTGAACTAGTGAAAGATGTCCCTGCCTGTGGCAGGGGAGCGGTTGGAAGAGATGATCTTCAAATGTCCATTTCAACCCAAATCGTTCTGTAATTATGAGGGTCTCTAAGAAGCTTTTACTGCTGTTTTTTTTTCAGTGCAAGGATCTCTTGCATATTCTCAGTAGTTACTCCTTTACTACTCGGAGCAGAGGGTACTGTGTCTTTGAATGTTTTGACACTCATTGCTTTAGTTCTTGAGTCACGACTTATGTAAGGCTCTTGAGTAGGTTTCAGGTTGCTATTTAGAGGTGATGATATACTTCTTGTGGAGATAGCATGGAGGCAAGGAGCTTTAGGCATTGATTTTCTTGCTTTCTTTGTCCTTTCCTCATGACTTTTGATACTTTTTGGTTGGAACAGTTATGAAAGGCGAAAGGGGAGAAAATGGGTTCTTTGAAGACGTGTGCCCTTAAATGCAGGTGCAGGCACATGAATAGTTGTATTCAGATTTTAAATGTTGCTGATTATCAGAGTGATTAAAGGAGAACAGAAAAATCATCAGGTGTTCTTTCACCACCAGATGAGTGGCCTCTTGAATATGAGACCATGGCTGTTAAGGTGCTCAAATGTGAATGTAGGAAATGTCCAAAGTCCAGGTGTTCAGGTTTGAACATTTTATGTAACACTATAAAAAGGGGAAGTGGAAAGAGGAAGAGTTGGGAGGTAAGGAACAAATAATATGTTTTGTGGAGAAGCATCAAATACTCAAAGCCAGTTACTCTGGTCTTAAACATTTTCAGCTTTTAAAAATAACTTTCTGCACCATTTTATTTGTCTTTTTTTCATAATCTTCAGGGTCTTACTTTTCTTTACAGCTCTGTAAGCTAGATACCTAAGGATGGAGAGGGACTGTGACTTAGTCTCAAATCATTGAGAATGTGGTGGGAGGGAGGAGGGGAAGATAAATTTGTGAATGATAACATGCAAAAAAGTTCAGAACCTGTATCCACTCCAGGCCGTGGATGATCCTGTGAAGTTTTGTGCCTTGCTGTGTAAGATGGTCAGAAAGTTATTTTCTTCTTGCCTCTGAAAGACTTGCCATAGACCTACTTGAAATCTTGCGGGATCATGAAAAAAATCATGGAAATTGGTAACAAAAGTCCAGGGTGAATATAGTAGTTAGCTCTAGATAGATGATTGCTTTGTCTGTCTGTATTCATAAACTTATTTCCATTAAAATACTTGTTAGACTTGTCAAATGTTCTGTGGAGTCTTTATAAGGTTTCTTGAAACTGCAGGAACAATATTAGGACTGTGTTCTTAATGAAATTTTTTTAGATCATTCACAGGTTGTAAACCATGTATATATATTCATCAGAAGGACAAAACCCTTCTGTCCTGAGCATTGTGCTTTGTTCAGTAGCTTTCTTGTCAAATAGGAATGCAGGTTTGGGACATACGATGTCTTTCTCCTGATATTTTACACATGTTGTTGTGTACTTGTGGATTACTTGTTTGATTTGAGTGAAATATTGTATGTGGTTGTAGGAGGAGTCATAGTGAGCATTTTAAGGACACTGTAGGGTACAAACCTGATCCTTAACATGTAGTTCCTGCTGTTTACTATGTGGGGGCCTTGCTCTGTAGTAGGACAACTTTCTGGTTTTTGGTAGTAGTAGTGATCTTTGCTTGCCTTGCTACAAATATGCTGAGTGGGCTTTTCAGGGATGAGATTTACTGCTTACTTTAGCAAGTTCTGCAAACAATATTTGACTTAATAATTTTGCTTTCTGCTTGTAATTACATGCTACTTCTTTTTTGGTAATGCCTTCAGAACTTCTCAGTTCATTATCAACTCTCAGAACATAATTCTAGGAATAATGCGTGTCCTGACTGGTCATAACGAGGCTGAAATTCCATCTTGGGCTTCTGGTGTCATCACAGAACTGGGATGGAATTACAGCTTTAATTTATGTACTATGGAGGATACATTATTTATTACTGTGCATTAGAAAATGATTAATCTCTGATTGTGTTGCAAGGCTATCCTACTGCTCCGAGTCCCCAGGAAGTGCTGAGACATCACAGGACTTCTTGTGTGGATTACAGCTTTGTGAAGCTGCCAGAAAGACCACTGCATTATTCAGAAACTGCTCGAGGTGATGAAAATTTATGAAACCACTGTGGGATTTTTCCTAACTGTTAGAATTCCTACAAGGCTTCAGTTTGCTAAACCTGAAGATTTCCTTACCTGTAGTCCCTCTCAGATGTTTCATGTCCCCTAAAGCAGTGGTCAAACAAACAGGTTGAGGAGCACAGTGTTTTGAGGACCTGAATTTAACAAAGCACTTTAACCATAGTCAAGCTCCACTGAAGATAACGGAAATTACTCATGTGCTTAATTGGTTTGCTGAATCAGTTCTTTAATTTCTGCTTCTTTGGCTGTTCATAAAACCTATCTCTTTGTCCTCCACTTCCCAAAATTGTGTGTGGCTACGTGTGGCTGCATGCACATGCAGCGAAGCTGCAGTGGAGCAACACGAGCTGACGGAAAACTGCTGTAAATCCTTCCACTTTTCCTTCCACTGACTTTTTTTAATGTGTTTTGCTCTTATAACTTTCCATTTTTGTGAGCATATTCAATACTAGAGAAGTCAGTAATCAAGTTTTGCTATGTTATTACTTGTACTGTGTAACTTGGTTGTAACGTCCACAGGGGCGGCTGTGATGAATCTGAGTCACAGGTTCCTTCACAGGCAGTTTTCAGTGGGGTTTAGCTTTCCTGCAGGAGCTGAGAATTGGTCCATTTCTGTTTCACAGCCTGTGGACATGTGTTTGTACAGATACCTAGTACCAGCCACTGCACCATGCAGTGGTTACCGAGTAACATAACTAATCCATTCCTCTTCGTAAAAAGAACTTGCTATTTGAGAGGACAGGGAGGCTGCAGTTTTGCATTGGCAGTGGGGGGGGAAAAAAAAAAAAGAGGGAAAAGAAGAAAACCCCACAACACCAAACCCTAAAGGTTTGTAGGAATTCTAATTAATAAGGAAAATGCCTTCAAAGTACTCAGCACTATTAGATCTGAAGAAAAGAACAAGATATAAAAGATCAAACAGATACAAATACCTGAAGAAAAGAAGTCACTGATGTAAATTAAGTGAATGCTTTATACTAGTACAAAAGTATTATAAAAAATTAAAAGCTCCCACTGTCTAAGGTGGCGTTTTTCTCTAAGGCTCTGATGACGTATAAACCACTTGAGTTTCAGTCTTGTGGGTTATATTGTCACCAGAAGCTCTGACTAATAATACACTGAAGTCTTACAAATGACAGTTGGATATACTATGACTCTAAATGACTTTTTTTTGTTGTTGTTTTATTATTGTCATATGTTTAAGAATAAAACGGAGAGAAAGCTACAGTGCCTACTGACTAATTGGTCCTAGTGGGGAAATGTTATCCTGGATTTAATTTTGGTGGCCGTATTATAAATCACAGATGTGGAATCTAAAACCCAGTGACAAAGCTGATAATCCTTGAGGTGTAAGGATCTCGAAGATGCTGTAGAGAAAGACACATGAGACATACCAGGAGCTCTCCCCCACGCAAAATGAAAATGATTGTCATTTTTGCAGGGAACACCATGAGAATCAGGAGTAGAGACATCCACCCCTCTTCAGTTGGAGAGCTGCAGCGGTGGCTGCAGTTTCTGTGCGGTGTCAGGCTGCTGGAGCTGTATAAATAGGTGGCTGGTGCCGTGCAGAGCCGTGCGGGACTGATCGCTGCTCCCTCACATCACGAGGAGGTGCAGAGGAGCAGTGCTCTGTGGCTGCCCCTCTCCTCCCACCCCAACTGGCCAGCCAGGCTGGGACTCCTGAGGGCAGAAAGGCTTGCTCAGATGGTGCTCTCTGCTCTGGAGTCAGGCACGAGGCGTATGCAGATGTAGGCTAATGGTGTAAGGCCTCATTTGGATCTTAAATGGGAGATGGCATTTGTGCTAGCTTTCTGAATGAGTTGCAGCCTTGAGCAAAGCCAGCATCACGTGAGTCAAGATAGTGTATCACATCAACAGAGAGGAGACCAGCTGTTTAGCTTTGGGGGAGTTGTTTAATTGTGTTATGATAGATACATAAGTCTGGAAACACATACTGAGCAGCGTGAATTTTACACATACGCTGTAGTTTCTTACTTTTCTGTTTGCTAGTTTGCTACAAGTATTGTTGCCAGTTTTGTGTAGGGAGGGTCTTTGAAGTGTGATAGTAGAGGTAGAAATGAGGATGAATGTGAAAGTTTAAGGGTAGATTTCTTAAGGTCCTTAAGCTGCCTGTCTCGTCGGGTGGTTGGAGGGCAAATGATGTTGAGCTACTGCAATCCAAAAGAGTTGGATCCTGCTCCTGGCAGCCAAGGGTGACACCCTGGATGTACCTTTCTGCATACATAAGGACTAAATCCTTAGTGCTCCTCTGTAGGAGGAGCATAAGCTCAAAAGCAAACTGGAGAAGAAGGAAGAAGAAGAATGACAGGTTTTAATGTAGGATTGGGATCCCATTGCTTCTTGGCATAGATGCCCAACTCTGGGAAATGGGTCTTAAGGTTGTATGGTTATACACCTAAGACTCTGCCAGCCTCCCCTTCCTCTCCAAGTGCTTCCCTTTCACCTTGCCTGCAGACTCTGGTGCAGTGTTAGAGCCGGTCCAGGCTTTGTTCTTTAGAAGGTGAGCTGTTTTATCTTTGAAGGTCATTGAAGTTTGGGTAGTCTCGTTGTGCCATGCTGACACTTGGGGCTGGGCTGTGCCTGCCTTGGAGCACTGAGTGAGCTTGCAGACTTATGTAATTGCAAGTTTGCTGTCAGACAATGAATGACTGATGGCGTAATTTGTATTTTCAAAATACAACCTAATCAGGTGATGTGGTAAATATTTCCAGGAGATAAAAACAAAGTATTAGGGCAGGGAGCAGAGTTATAAACTTCCTATAATGAGCTGCATATTGTTTGATCATGTTTTTTCATATACATGAGCTTCTGTATGCCAAATTCTAGTATTAATTGGCAGCTACTTTACAGTCCTGGAGAAATAATACTATGAATACTGGAAACAGTAAAAATGAGTGGATGTGTCAGTTTGCCTTTCAGACTACTGTGACTAACAGGTGATTAGCACAAATAGTAGAAGGCCCATTTATCCTCCTTGCTCCTGGAAATGCAAAGACAGGGAGAGCTGGAGGAGCAGAGGGAACATGTTCTGCTTCTCCAGACAGTTAACAACGGCACCGCCTGGCTTGGATTACAGCTCTGGCTGTGCAGGTGTTTAAATTGCAAACCTGAGCAGTGCTGGTCACTTCCCAGAGCCCCTGAAGTTAAGCACGTGAGTGGTTTAGGGCCTGAAAGAGCCTCGTTGGCTCATTTGGTTTGCAGCAAAACCTTATGATGCAGGAAAACCCTCAAATTACAAGTCCTTTCCTGCTTCCAGTGGGTGGCTCGTGATGTTGCTGGGATATAATGCGGAGGGAATCCATGTCCCTTAGTGTACACCAGTAATCTTCATTGCTTCAAAAAGATGCAAAAAATGAAATTATCTCACATTTTCTGTGCAGATCAACCACCGTTGATTTTCAGAGATGCAAATTTTAAATAGCAAGTGTTAACTTAAGGATTTTTAAAAGATATGTGGAAAGCACTTCTGAAAAAAATACTTAAGAGCGAAGGTTTTTTTTTTTAATTAAACATTTTTCTGTAATACAAATGTGTCAGTGCTTGGTGAACATCACAGTCATTGGAACTCGGGAGAGCAGGGGGAGCTGTTTATTGTTTCACAAGGAAGAACAGGTTTTCTTTTAACAAAAATAAGAATATCCTGGTAAAAACTGTGAAGAGGCCTGGGAAGGTGGTGCAGTCACGAGTGCCTGCAAATTTTTGAGCTCGATGCTACTCACTCATCTGCAGTGGAAGGATGACTCCCACTATGGAGCAGGTTCTAGGCTGACATTGTGTGGCCTGGCATGTGGATTAGCATAAGCCTAAAGGAGCATAAAGTTCCTTACCAACTTGAAAAATATCTTAAAAAGCTTTAAGTTGATTAATCCAGTTTATATTACATTTAAATATGTACCTACATGTTGAGGCATATGCATTTTAGCCTAAGAGTTGGGGGACTAGTACAAGGAGGTGTGTTTGTAGCTTCTTTAGACTTCACTTTACTTCTTTTAAAGGAATTCTGTAATGATTGGCGCTTCTTTTAGTAAATTCCAATTACTGGAAGAGGGATGTTGTCTTTTTTGCCCATTTGGTAGGAAGTTGTGTAGTTGGTTTCATTGCAAACCTCGGTCATCCAGCAGAGATTGGATGAAGGGTTCCTTTCATCTCCTGCAGGACAGGGGTGATAAGGAGGTTCCGTGGTGTTGCAGTCACTTGGTGGAGACACCGAAGAGAAACGGAGGGGTAAGATGGAGGAACGTTGGAGAAGACAGTGTAATATTAAAATTGAACTGGTTGATGCTGGAAGATGAAACTGCTGACTGCTAGCTTTGTCGTAACAAATATTTTCAAGTTGAAAGGAGTTTCATCCTAGGTCTGAATAAATGCTGGAGAGATTAGGCTGTCCTGCAGCCCATCTTAGTACATGTGTGTGTATGTAAAGAGGTACAACGTCCTAAACAAATTAGAGGTTTGGGGTATTTTTGTTTACAAATGATATTCAAAATTAGTAGGACATATGTGGCCATATGCAGCATTGCAAATGTTCCACAAGCTTCACTTTGTCCCTGACATCATTATCTATCTTGTATTGTGAATCACATTAAGGAAAAACATCTTGTTTCGATCCTGCAGGGGAAAAACCCTTTCTCTCTCTCACCTCTCCCCAAAAACCCCAGACACCTACTTGTCCTGTGTCATCTGAAGTAGGTTTGAGTCTGTTATCTGTAGCTAAATCTACAGATACACTTTTCCTGCCTTGCATAGGAACAAAACGGTGTCCCAGTTTCTGTAGCTGCAATTTAGTAATATCACAAACAAGTTACAGTAGTAAACTGAACGCGTTAAAGACATGGAACAGGGAAAAGATTGCCATTTAAGTCCCCAGAAAATATATCTAATGTTATTCATGATCAGAATGCAATTCACTGTAAGTAAAAGTAAATCTGTATTTCAAACCAGCCTAAGTAAAATAAACCTCCCTGGGCAAGACTGTGCTTGGATTTGATAGTAGTGAATCTTGCAGAACTGGCACTGCAGTACTGAGTTAACTTCAGATCCATTTGTTTACCTTTCTTGCCAGTTCAGCATCAGTTTTCATGGCCCAAGATGGATGTTTTAGATTTTTTTCCTTTCTGTCTCTCTCCGTTGCCATGCAGTAGTGTTGGAATCCACCAGCCAGCTCCAGTTAAATGTGACAGGTTGAGATCATGAAGTCCTTGGACTCCTAACAGTTTAGTGAAACATGCAGCTGGATATAGGACTGCAACAGAAATTTGTGACCTTTCTGAAGGGGAGGCTTGCCTGTTTTAGCACAGATGTGAGAGTGCACTGGGGCACAAGCTGTTGCTGCTGCAGGGCTGGCTTTGCTCAGAGCATGTATCTTACTGCACATGGGGTCACATGCCTCCTACCTGTGAGAGGCAAAGCCGCAAGAAACCAGCCTTCGTTGGCTTCACTGCTTATGGGACTACTTGGTCCTCTAAAGCAGGAGCACATCCGAACTCCTTTTACTTCTCCCACACTTCCCTAGTAAATGTAGTATTTTTAGGTTTCCAGCTTGGCTCTGCTCTAAACCAACAGCACCTTCACTCTTGTTTCCCATGTTCTGCAGGAGGCAGATGGAGCCTGAGGCAAAGTGATGTGACCAGGGCTGTATGGGAGTCCTAACATGGCACTGGCCTGTGCAGCTGACCTGGGAGGTTAGAGCCCAGCTACTCACCTTTACTGTCCTCTGCATAGAGTCACCAGTGAGTACAGGTCTAAATGCTGAGATTGGTTATTAAAGATTCTCAGATGGCTCTTGAAAATGCAAGACAAGGAGTTAGGTACAAAGCTGCTCTCTCTCAAAAATCAACCACATTTGAAACGATGTCTTGATTTAATACAAAGAAGCAATTATCTTTGAAGGAACCAAATGCAGATCCACTGTGTTTTGAAGTGAGAGTGCAAACAGTGTGGTAGGAGTCATGACAGGGCCTGGCTTCCTCTACTGACTTTCCCCTTTTTGTTCATGAACGAAATGGACAGTGGTGGTAAAGTGAGACCGTAGACTTTTTTTACACATATGTCCTCTGGGCTTGAACTTCCTGCTCGCAGTGATCTTGGCGTCGTCTCCTACATGGAGGGTCACTGGAAGGCAAGTGAAGGCAGAGAGAAGCTTTCAAGAAGTATTTGAGTACTAGGAAAGAATTTCACTTGGTCTCAGCCAGGTCCTCAGCGCAGTGGTCAATGTCAGTCTTGCTCATGAATTTGCTTCCAGGTTGTTTAACAAAAGCTGAACAGTTGGAGCAGCGAGGTTTAGTTGATTTCCTGCACTGGGAACACAAGGAGGTTTCCATCACAAGATGTTTCTTAGTAACTTCCAATCAAACTCTTGAGTGTTATGCTCTTGTTATTGCTAGGGACAAAGAGCTTATGGGAAAAAGACCTTCTCCCCTTCCTGATAATGTTTTCAGCAGATGTGGTGGATTGTGTAAGACAGGTGGCTCCTAGCCAGTGGCCTCCAGACCTCCATGTGGCCAGAAAACCTCCATGAGCTCAGCAGGTACTTCTTAATAGGTAGCAAAAGATACCTGAGAAAGTTAGATGTCATGTTATAGGATTCTTAGCCTTTTGTACACTGAAAAAAGGATTGGTTACTGTCTTATTACTTGAGTTGGCTATGAGGAATTTGTTGATTTTGGGATCTTTTTAATGACAAGTGGAAAGATACACGTAAGATCCACTGTGAGAAAAAATACCAGACGATATTTGGCATGAGCTCAGATGGCAACATAGTCATGTTAAAAAAGCACTAATACCTAAAATTTTCTGCTGGCTGTTTTTACAACTAATGCCTAGAGTTTATTATTTTTCATGGGATTTAGTGTGAGAAAGGTAGTACCTTTTTCTTTCTTTCTATCCATTTTGGTTCACTTTTGCCCTTCTGTAACCATTCTTTACTATTTTGGTGCATGATGAAGAGAAAATATTTGAAGAGTAGAACTCATTGTAAAACTACAGAAATTAGGTTAGTTATTGTAGCTGAAACTACTTTGATCTATTTTTTCTTCTCTATGTTGTTCACTTCAAGATGCTTTTGCTGCTGTCACTATTACACTGTAGTAATATTACAGTAGAATATAATAATAACATCTTATTTGGTGCCATAAAGATGAATGACAGCAGAATATTTGTTTTTTATGATTATGCCTACATTAGCAAGTAGTGTGGTCCAACTGGAGAGTATCTGTATCATGAAGACAATTGGTGCTGGGATCCTGAGGTTCATACCAGGCACATTTCAGGGTTGCTTTTACTCCTGAGCAGTCAGGTGCTGCTGATTGGCTTACCTGGAGAATGGGATGCTTCTAGTTTAGTTCCTTCCAAGAGGGATTCCCTTCACATGATCCAGGACCACCCCACGATACAATGAAAAGCCCAGGCAGGATGAATTATCTGTAGATTTACTTCAAAAACTACAAGCCCAATCTGAAAAATAAAAAAAGCAGGAAGGTATCCATGCCCTATGGGCACTTCATGGGATGAAGGGATGGAAAGAAAGGTGTACTTCAGTGATCTGATATTTCAGTTGTACCAGCTAGTAAAACACATTTCATAATTTTTCTTTCTTAGTGTTCTTTCTTCCCTTTTCTTTGTCGTTATGAGTGAAAGGGGAAGGTTGGTGTGAGTAAGCCTCAGGGAAGGAAGGTTGTTTTGAGAAGTTAGAAAGAAGAAATCTTCTGAAAGCAGGGTTGTGTCTTCTTTAAGGAGCTTATGCAATGCCAAGTGCACGCTAGATGCGTAACCAGTAATGACCCATGTCTCACAGTTTGTGCTTGACTCGATGTGTGCCACTGGAGACAGTGCTCATGCCTTAAAGAGGGTGGTCCAGTACTGCACTGGACTGAGGCTATTGCTTAGTGCTCATGGCAGTGCTGGGCTGATGGCTGGACTTGATGATCTTTTCCAACCTTAATGATTCTATGAGTCTTTTGGTCATCATAAGACAGTGGCTGGGCATCCCTTATTTAAAGGTGTGCAGTCTCTTTCTGATGTGTGTCCTGGAGCAGAGAGGGAACATACGTTATGGTGAGGTGTAACGTCATATTACTGCTAGCATGTCTTGGAAAAATGTATGATGATACCTTAGAGAGTAGGTGTGAGAGCCAGTCTGGCAGATGTGACAGTCCTGCTTTCTGGATCTGACAGTTGGCAGCCCAGAGAGCCTGCTACCAAACCTGGTATTTGCTAAAATGCTCATGTTATGATTTGTGCTGAAGAAAAGGAAGTAGAAGCAGAGGTGACAGAAGCAGTAGTACAGTGTTGTGTGTTTTTGTTTGTTTTTGGTTTTTTTAAATACAAGTCTGGACAAGTAGACTTCCACAAAAGCTTCATCTTTTGCAGTGTCCTGTCTCTTTGATTGAAAGAGTAGATTTGGCTACAAAAGCCACCCAGCTTTTGTAGCCAAAGAGCTCCTTGAATCCAAGCAGTGGATGACATTTTTCTCTGCCTGGAAGATTATAGTTGCTGGCCAAGCTGCTGGCATGGTTCTGCTGATCTCAGAAAGTAAGACTAAACTATAGTGGTGCCAAGCTGGTTGTGGCTTAGTCAGATTTCTGTTCTAATAAAAGCTTATGGTCAGGCCTCCCAAAGTTTCCTGCAACAAAGGTCACCGCAGGTTTCAGCTGAAGTGTCTCCAGTGGCACTGAAGGTAGGTAAATGTGTAAGGAATATTGATTGTTCAGTCTTTCTATACAGCAGCAAGCAACAGCATCCCCAGATCCTACCTTGTATAGCTGGAGGCTGATGGCAGCACGAGTCAGTGGCCTCGTCCTGCCATGACTGCCCACGCTCACAGAGGCACAACCCTCCTTGGCTCCCGGCTTCCGAAAACCCGGAATGCCAAAAGCTCAATGCCCTCTGACCTGTGTCCCCATCAGCCTCTCTCGGCCTTCGCCCTGTGCCCAGGCGCCGGGATAAGGAGGCTCTGCAGGGGGTGCCAGGGAGAGCCCGGCCGAGGTGATTACGAGCTGGGAAGTGCTGACAGCCGCCGGGGGAGGTGGGGGAGAGAAACAGCCTGCGCCAGGGCACGGGGCAGGGAGCACGGGCCAGCCCCCGCTCAGAAATCACACCCTAAAGGCTCCCTCCGCTGTTAAGGAGGGAGGGGAGATCATGGTGTTTCTGCTTGCAAGCAGGAGGCAAGAAAAAGGGTGAATATCAAGTGGGAACGTGTGACTGAGCCTGCCAGACCCCCGCAGAGGCAAGGGAGGGCAGGAGGCCTGTTCCCGTCAGATCTGGGGAAGAGTTCCCAACCCCGTGACAAAAGGTGTGCAGAGAGCCCACTGATGCTGATTCTCGTCCTTCATAGCTACTCCCAAAATGAGTTAGCAGTCCACTTTGCTCTGGTCTGGCCTTGGCTCCATCCCATCATGTGTGGTAGTACCACGGTGGTTCTGTCCAGGCCAACCTCAGAACCACTTGCCCTGGGGACGGCAAGGGAGGCTGGTAGTTCTGTCCACCTTGGGGGTGGACAAGCCTGCCCAAATCCAAAAAATACATCTAAAGTCTTTCCCTGTAGTTTGTCCCGGGGTTTCATTTTTCTTTACTTGATTCTTGGTTTCCAGTGTGGTGGTGGTTTACTGGTTTTGATCAGAGTGAAGGCAAGCTAACACAGCACACATACGAGTTGACTAGGTTGGCAGATGACTCAGGTCATTCAGCTCCATCAGGCTTTGGAGAGAGGCACCACTGTGAAGTGGAGGAAAGCTGGAGGGAAAGAGGGGTCCCACTGGTGGCATTTTATCAGGCTGCTACTCTGGTGATACCACCATCGTGTAATTCTCGGGGGCTAGCAGCACCACAGGCTCTACTGTGCCCTGCTCCTATTTCCAGGGACTCTGGCCAAATTCAGCTCCCTCACAGCTGGCAGGGTTAACGCTGGGGGTGTGGGAGGAGGAAGGAGGATTTATGCTTCAGAGTGAGCCTTCATTTGGCTCTGTTGGGGCTAGAGAGCTGAGCACCACCTCATTTATTGCACTCATTTATTGAGGAAAGAAGGAGCTGACAAAATGCTCCTTTAGTTTGAAGCTGCATTCGTTTCTCCAGAAGGGGGAGAGTGGAGTAGTTGAATGCTTGGGAGGAATGTGCCTAATTCAGAACTATTTTTCCTCCCTGACTCGACAGACACTACTGAGAAACGTCAAGACATTTAGAAAGGGGCTGTCAAATCTACTCCTGTGTTTTTGCAAAGTCCAGCATTATCTAAGTGTGGAGTGAGGCTTTATGTGTGCGGCTGAGTAGTTCTGTGTTAAGAGTTCACACTGTCATTTTTGATACAGGCAGTTTCAGGTTACTGAGCAAATATCATATATACACTGAGGTGCAGGCCATGAGAGTGGACAGTGTCTGCAAGAGGAGCACACGTGTGTATGGCAGGTCTGTGGTCGTGAAATCTGACTCACAGTACCATGATGTAGCAAAAAAAAAGAAAAAAGAAAAAAAGGAGATCAGAAACAGTTCAAGCTATTTTTCTTACACTGAATTTTTAGTGTTTTATCCCCTGCTGTATTATTACCTTTTTTTATTTTTATTTTTTTTTTAAGAAAAACAGAAAATTTCCTTCATCACAGTTAAATATCTTTTCATTTGACAAACCCTGGTTTGCTGCTCCTGTTTCTGTAAGGATCAGATGGGTAATGGAAGCTGTACAGCAAATTAATGTATGCTACTCCAGATAGTAAAATGCAGGGCTACAATAGGCCTTTTTTCAGCAGCTCTAAAGCTGTTGTGTGACTACAGTGAATCCATTCAGTCTCCCCCACGCTTGCTGGGAGCACCCAGGAGGAGAGAGTTGTACTAGTGGAATGACTACCCAGACAAACAGTTTCAGAGGGACAGGCTTATGACTTGTGCCTCATTTTGTTTTACAGGTTTTTTTTTCTGTGGCTGTGAAGTTTCAGCCTCATGTCAGTTAAGAGATCTGTAACTTTGTTCACACTACCAAATTATCCACTAAATCAGCATGGGTGTTGTGTTCCTGACATCAGCCCTCCGAGATGGGGGAATGCTGTTACCTTTGCTGTAGAGGAAGGGAAAACTGAGGCACAGGAAAATTTGGGTTAAGTGACAGTGTGCTTTAGGAGCCAAACTCATACTACAGTTACACTGTAGAAGCTCAAGTGTCATTCAGAGCTATTTCAGCCCTTCAGGAAGTGTCACATAGCATTTGCCTGTAGGTCATACAGAAAGCCTGGAAGATAGCTGGGAATCTGTCCCTCAAACAGCATTATTTGTCTGTTTAAGCAGAGCATTAAAAATGTAAGTATGTGTGTGAGAACAGGAGGATTTTATGCTGATTTTCATCTTAAAATAGAATCCCCAGCCACCTTGTATTGGAGCTGGAGAAAAAATGAGAGGCAGAACCTAGTTGATTCAGCGGGGTGACACTGTGTAAAGTAATCCCTTTAACACTTTTCCTGAAATTAAGAATAGTTTCTAGGTGGCATGAGTCATGGGCAGAATGTCCTCATTTCACTTTGAACTTCCAGCCTTCTCTGGATTTGTGTCACAGCTTTAGAGGGCTTTGTGCTCTTCCTGCAAGTCTGTAGGCTTGGCTGTTGCAACTTTGACTCGCGTTGAGTGAGATCAAGCTTCTTGAAGCAAGCAGCACCACGTACGTGAGAACGAGCACAGTGGAGTGGGGAGCAGGGTGATTTAAACAGTGTTTTCATACTGTGAGCAGCTTTGGGGAGCAGTCACGTAGGCACAGCCTCTGTCCATGTGTCCAGGGAAGCCACCTTCCCCTTATTTGTGTGTGGGTCTTTGCTTTGAGTTCTGGCTTCTTTTCTCCATGGGTATATGTGGGAATAAACTGTGATGCAGCAAGCTGTACTGTTTGAATTTCTGACTGCTTTTGGAAAAGTTGTATTTTCTGAAGCACATACAGCCCCAGAAGGCTGTGGATAACGGCTGTGTCTCCTAACTAAAAGCAATGGAAAATACAGTTTGGAGCTGTCTGGCTGTCCTGGCTGAGGAAGAAAACCAAAGTGGTCTGGCTTACGCGCACGCAAGGTCAGATCCTCCTTGTTGCCGTGCTGTGAAAGTTTGCTGGCTTCCATGGGGATAGTCACAGGTGTAGCCCCAGGGGTGAGGGGGCTTTCTTTCCCAGACAGAGCAAGAACGAGTATAGTTGTTGGTCCTTAAGATTGTTTGTAGAGAAATAACTGGGATGCCTCTAATCCGGAGGGGCCGTGCAAATGCAAGACCGGGCTCTGGGAGGGAGAGTGAACTCTGTGCTGGCTGGCAGTGTTTGCTTCTCGTAGCCAAGGGATTTTCCTGCTCCAGAGCCTGCTTTGGAGGCTCCCGAGCCCCACTGGCTCCTGACCTGCCTTGCTCTAGGTATGGGAGAGGGAGGAGGGTGAAACGGGGGGCGGTGAGAAAGCATTCTGGTAGCAGCACTCGCTGAGAACTCAAAACCCTTCAGACCTTTTTTGGTGATGGTGGAGAATGTCAAAATTGATTGTATTAGAGACCTGCCAGTTTCTCTTACTCATTTGCTTTTTGCTCCTCCTCCTTTCCTTCCTCTCCTCGGTGGAGCTGGGTTTTGTATTGCTAACGCTGCATTGCTTCTCCGGCACGGCTGCTACTTCCCCCAGGCTGCTACTACAGAAATACTACAGTGAAGATTTAAGGTGTTGGCCGTATATGTATTATTAAGTGATAATAACAGTGCTAGTAGTAATAATAAAACTGATGATTGCTCTCCCGTGTAGCAGTTTGATACTTTACATAATGATTTTTCCTCTGATTTGTATCTGTGGGCTTTCTTCCCTTTTCACCTTCACAGATTTGTGGAGTCGGGTATATATTGGATTGTACTTTAAATAGATATTTTATAGTGTACTATCTCACGGTTTTTAAAAATAACATGTTTTGGAGTGGTCTAAAATAGTAGGTTTTTTGGTGGTTGGTTTTTTGTTGTTAATTTTTTTTTAAAGTACAGCCCACAGAAGAGTGTTTATGCTGCTTCTGCTGGGGGGAGTTATCACACTTGCTTTAGATAATGCAATATACATTGGAGAAAGGTCAGGGATTTCCCCTGAGCCACCCACCAATCGCTTGAAATGACATTTTCATTCTGAGTGTTTCTTGTTTTGTTTTTGTTTAAGATCCTGGAGCACAGGGAAAGCGTTTTAATGCAAAACAGCAGAAAAAAAAGGTTGCAACATCTCCTGTGAGAGAGGAGAAAAAAGGAGATTTACAATTGCATCTTGAAACACGCATATGATTTGAGGTAAGTGATTAGAGGGTCTTGTCATAAGTTACATTTAGTTTGTAATTAAATTAATCACTATTTACCTCAAGAGTGTTGCGATGCTTCCATCGAAGGCAATCAAAGCAGATTGAGGGGAAAGAACTTTAATGGCAAAGCCAGAAACAGCAGTGAAAATATGTAATGCACTTATCTTTTTGACAATGGGCCCCATGAGGTCCAATCCCACAAACAGACAATCAGTCTAACGTTTACAAGAGTTAAACCCTGTTTAAATCAATGAGGCTATTCTTCCTGGAAGTTAGGCATGTGCCTAAATATTTTATAGTTTGGAATCTATATTATATGGGAAGTGAAGAAAGCTATTGAAGAACACAGAATGCACAGCCAGAAAAATGCATATACAATTCTCTTACTGTTGGTGATAATGTCACGAGTAATCTCATCTGACAGCATTTTTAAGTGATATTTTTGTACTAAATATATAGTCCTCATTTTTATGTTTAAACACCTCACTGAAATACCAAACTTCTTAACAGACCCTGTAAATTCTACACCAGCTTTAATAATACGTCTTCCTTAATTGCTTCATCAGTGTGTCTTTGAACAAGTAGCGTTAAATGTATGAAGAAAATAATGTCCCCTTTCATAACTAGAGTTGCAAATTGCACTTGGATGTTTGAATAGTAGCTGAACTAAGAGTATCCTGACTGAGGTTGAATTGTGTTGTTCTGAGTTAATTTTTTTTAAGAAAGGGAATTGTGAATCACAGGGAAAAAGTCACCTTTTCCCTCTAGTCTTCATTGTTTTGTTGTCATTATTCATTAGAAAAGAAAGACTTGAGTCTCTTCTGTGTAGTAGAGAGAAAACGTTGCAGTTGTAAAAGTTTTAACCACTGAAAATGCTGCATAAATGAAAACTAAAACCCACCAGCCTCTTTTTTAAATAAAAATTTCAAGTTATTTACTCAGTTTTCCTCCATGAGTGCACTGAAGGAAACAAAATTACTTTTAAGAAACCTGCAGAATCCTAGAGACCCACAGAACACAGAAGAAGCAGGAGGGTACAATCCCACAAGTGGGCAAAATATCAAAACCCTTCGGCTGGTGGCATTTGTTGCTTACCAGTTTTCAGAAGAGAGGAGAGCTTAGCTGGCCCCTGGTGACTGCTCTGGATTTGCTCTGTAGAAACGGAGCTATTCCTTTTCTTTTGAAAGCAGTGGGCTCACTGCAGGGAGCTAAGTATTTCCTTTCTGGTCAGTGGACAAGAGCCGTTGCTTGCGAAATTAGAATAGTCTTGTAGGCATTTGTACTCATTTATCCCAAAAGCTCAAAACTTTTACAAATCAGTCTAGCCAACTGCTTCTTACGTGCGGGTCTTGCACTAAGGAGCGTGAGCCCAAACAGGGATATAAGACTCTTTCAGTAGGAGTCTGAGGTGGTTTTTGTAGTTGTGAAACGAGGTATTGATGCAAATCTGTTTGAAAAGGCTGCTGTAGGGCCTTGAGGGGCTCCTGTTCCTCCCCTCCCCTCATCCCTGCAGCTCAGGTGGGGAAGTGTCTTGCTCTCTGGAGCGAGCCCTGCTTCAGGCACAGGGTGACAGTCCTGGCCAAGCTGGTGAGAGAGGGAGACGTGCACCACAGTGACTCACGTGTGATTGCTCTCAGCCCACCTTGGCTTTCTCACCATCCCTCTCTCCTGGTGACAGACATTCCTCCTCAGCTCTGCGGAGCATAAGTCAAAATACTTTTATTCCTGTCTTTTTTTCATTGACGTCAGGCCAGGATAACGTGCATGATTTGCCTTTCACATCTGCCTTCTTGTTGCTCTCTGAGGAGGTGGAACGTTGAAGTTCAGGGGAGGGTATCTTCATAGCATCTGTGTGGCCTTTATAATCATTTGATCAGCTCTCTGTTGCAGTCACAAAATCGTTGAATCCTTTTTTAGTTTTCTTTGTGTTGGAGAGTGCAGGAGCTCGCTGGCAGAGTATTAAAGAAAGGGAAGAAGTTCTTTGGTGGCAAAAGATGGAGTTTAAGATATATTAAACTGTACCACTACTCCTGCCCTTTCTTGCTTATTTTTTCAGTGTGTGAAGAAATAATGCTCCCTTTTGTGTGCCTGGAGAAGGTCCTATGGTGTGTGCAGGGGAGTTACGTGGGTGCTGAGCTGAGCAGGCAGAGGGACTGACTTTCTCCTGTCTTGTGTTTTTCACTGGGAGCAAATACAGGGGACTGAGCCTACCCAGATTAAACTGTTTTGCTTGTTTTGTTCTGCCTTTCTCTGCTCTTCCCTCAGCTGTCAGTGTGCCATGTTCAGATGGCAGGGATCAGTCACAAATTGTCCCCTGTCCATGCTCTTCAGCTCTCCTAAACCATTAGTTTTGTGGAGCTCTTCAATGAAGGTGGCACTGTTTAGATTCCCTCCCTCCCAAAGCTAATGGAAAAAGAGTTTGTGTTTTTCCCCTCAAGTCAGCTGCATCAGTTCCCAGAGCAACTTGTGTTAAGTGGAAATGAGCCTTTGATAACGTGTGTGCTTGCTGGAGGATTGCTTAGCTTTTGTAAATTTTTTTTTTCCCCTGTACATGGATCTTTTCAGTGGAGCTCCTCTACTGTGAACCAGAAAGAGCACGAGCTGCCAGGCACACGAGGGAACTGTTCCTTTGTTTCTGTAAGTGTGTGTGAGCCTTTGTAAAGGAGAAGGTGTTGGGGACAGAGAATGGAGACCTTTGCTGTGGGGAAGTGTGGTGGCCCAGCCCACATGCCCATTCTGCTCAGCTGGGGTGGGCATTAACCTGGGACTCACACCCCTTCACATGTCATGTGAAAATGGTGAAGCTTATGCTGCTCTTGCCTGTGCTGGCTGGGCACCACATAAGGCAAAATATTCAAAAGCTGTAATATTTCCAACACTTTCCTTAAACTATGTGCATTGCCTTTCAAAAGACTGATGTAAATATGAACCATGCCAATACTGTGCTTTCCTCACTGGGAGGCTATTTATTATAAAGGACGTATGGTCTAAGTCATTTTAGTACGGAGTAGATAAGAGCTTGAACCAAAGCCTTGGATCCAAGCCCACCAGCAGCTTTGCAAAAGGCAAGATCCAGATTTGAAGTCGGTGGTTCACACAGTTTGTAGCAGAGAGTGGTTTTAACTTACTCCATAAAATGGGAGTAGCCAGAAGTTTGAAGCTGAGGCACTTAAATAAGTCCTTGCCTTTTTGTCACCCATCATTCTCCTCTGCTGTAGAAGGTTACTGTGAAAGCACACCAGCTATTTTCTCTGAGCTACTGTGGCCAGGACACACCAACTCAGGGAGCAGAGAAGGGCCTCTGTGGTGATTACTGTTATACAGCCATGTCCTGTTTTTCCAGAGTTTTTCTTCTGAGGAGTTAGACCTGCCTTCTGAAAGGAAGATCCTTTCCCTAACTGAAAGGAGGTTGTAGTGAGGTGGATGTTGGTCTGTTCTCCCAAGTAACTAGTGAAAGGATGAGAGGAAATGGGCTGAAGTTGCACTAGGGGAGGTTTAGATTGCATGTTAGCAAGAAATTAATTCCTGAGAGAGTGGTGGGGTATTGGAATGGGCTGCCCAGGGAGGTGGTGGAGTCACCATCCCTGGAGGGGTTCAAAAAACTTGTAGATGTGGCACCTCGGGACACGGTTTAGTGGTTCTGGTCATGCTGGGTTGACAGTTGGACTTGATGATCTTAGAGGTCTTTTCCAACCTTTATGATTCTGTGATTTTGGATGAAGGTCTTTGGAGTTAGGTGGAGGCTTTGGAGGTAGGGCTTTGAAGTTTCACAGACAGCAAGAAACAGTTGATCAGCCTGGCATGGAGCAAACCAGGCCACAGTGGCTGGACTTGCCCCTCCTAACAAGCTGTCTCTCATGATGGCATAGTTGAATTGCAGAGAGGAAGAACTGTGGCATTGTAGACAAGAAATTAATAAAGACTAAACTTTTCTTTCCTTGCTAGACATGGGTCTCTGTTCTTGTTCTTCCCCTTCTCCTTTGCCCTTGGACAAAATGTTTTTAGGGCTTTTCAATCTCTAGCTGTGCATTTACTAGGGAGGCATCTGGCTACGTGTTACTTTACACATCTGTTACCTACGTCAGGGAGTCAAACCCAGAAACCAGAGACTTTGCATGGATTTGCAGCACTCCATAAGCCAATGAATGGCTTATGAGGATACAAAAATGCAGTATTTTAATTTACTGCATATATTACTGCAGGTTTTTGCATATATATTGCATATATCTGCCCTACAGTCCCCTTTGGGTTTGGCAGAGAAAAGCTGGTATGAGAAAGAAGTGCTGGGGAACTGGGAAGTGTTTGTCTGGCAGTTAATTTGCTCCTTCCTAAAAACCATCACCTTTCTGGTTGGCAGCACAAAAACGTTCTCGTGAGGAATCAGACATCTCTAAAAGATACTGTCCAGACAAGCATCAATGAATTTCAAACTTAACTTCAGGGTTGGATTGTGGGTAGATGCCAAATAACCTGAGGCAGCAGATCTTTTACCTTGGGCTTTGTAGCTTTGTCTGGAGCATCTACAGGCTGTTCATAGCCTGTATAGGAAACATGAGTTAGAAATAAGTGTCTTTGATTTGAAAGCATTTTGTTCTCTGCTGACCTCACTGTTGAGGGTTCTGCACTCCTTTCCCTCAGGTTGCTCGTTGTACAAGTGCATAAAGTTTGGAGATAACATATGACTCCTTAGCTGGTCTTTTTCCATGATCCACATAGAAACCCAATGTGGTGTTACTTGTACAGATGATGAGCTGAGGACTACTGATTTGTGTGCTGTGCGTGCCAGTGAGCAGACAGGCTTCACTGTAACTTTTGGGGGAGTTTTGTGTGCCCTGGTGGGACCGTGTCTGCCCCGAGCAGCAAGGCAGCCTTGGGCACCCCTAGTTGCCGTGGGCAGGGTGCTGCAGCTGCTTTGTTTGGAGGAATAACATTTGACACTGTTACTGGGGAATACTGCAGTATTTTTTGTCACTACGGGCTGCGTGCCAGTAATGTACAATAACATTTTGCTCTTCCTGTGCTGTTGCTACTGTAGGCATTCGTTCCAATTTGGGCTGCATTTGCAGTACGTGGTTGGTTTGGGTGTTTTTTTTTCTTTCTTTCTTTTCCTCTAGACTCTGCTCATTATCTATTGTGGATATTTTTGGATTATTCATTTCTACCCATGTCTGTCCATATAAATCTGTCTCAAAGCACTTCAGAGTGTTCTGTTGAACAAGCAATTGTGGCTTTCACAGAATTACATTCTTGTGAAAGTATGAGGCAAGAATGAAATGAAAATGAAGATGAAAATTGCTTTGTAAGTTTAAGAACAGCTATGTTTTCAAAAATGTTTGAGGGAGATACGAGGCTAAGCCTTCCTTTGACTGATGGAAAGCATATTTAGCACTGAAATCCTGGTCTGCACCAAGCCATAGGTGGCTGAAACCTCTGGGAGGCACTTAGCATTGTCACAGTCTGTAATGATTCTCCACAGTTTTAACTATTAAAGCTTTTTAAATTTTATTTCCAGAGGAAAGTAATCATAACTTGAAATATGGTCAGTAGCATTCGTGCCAGTGATTGTTTATTAACGTTGTCATGGTCTGGAGGTGAAATTTTTGTGAAAGGGAAATTACAGTCCTAGACATCAGAATTCACAGCTAGTCAGCCTGCACTCAGCTTGTTTCTGGAAGGTAGAGGTCAAGTCCAAAAGGAAACGAAGCAAGCACAACATGAAGGAGACAATTAATTTGTTTTCTGGTAAATGTGGAACAAAATATAGTGTGTTATACAAAGAGGATTGCATTTTTCTCGCATGCAGTTTTAGTGTCCTTTTACTGTGCTGACTCACCAAACTACTTCAGTTTCAGTCTGCATTTGGTTTAAATTACCTCAGAGGCCTGAGTTTGTACACTGCTCTGTAAAGTACTTCTCATCTGCTATCCAGATTTCTTATTTTTTTTTGTTGTTTGGCATTTCAACTGACTTGGCTTTTTTCATTTTCCAGCTCTCTGTTTTACTAACATTTGAAACCAATCACTCTGTGTGCCTGCCTGGGCCCTGCAATAGGCAAAAACCTTGTTGCAGCAGCAGATAGAACAAGGAGTGAATCATTGCTTTCTGCCTTTCCATTAGATTACCTAAACCACTACACATAAATATTGTTTTCTGTAGGATACAGCAGCATGATTATCTCACTGCCTTGACAGAAGAGTGCTGGAAGTGAATCTAATTCTTCTTCTATTACATCTTTAATGAGCTATAATTAAAAATAGTGTGTCGGCGTGCCAGAGTGGATGTGTTATTATCAGAACTTTACCGAAGCCATTTCAGCTGTTAGACTAGTTGACGTCATGTTCTGAAAACCTTAAGAATTAAACAGCAGAAAAATCTGCTTTGCTAGGCTCAAGTTAAGAGGACAGTAAAATCTGTCACTGGTAAGATTCAGGTCTGTGCTGAGTGTGAAAGTTTGCTTTTTCTCTCTCTTTCAGGGTGATTTTTCTACTATATAGTAAGAAAAAAAACCATAATCACAAAGCAGTGGATTTCTGCAGAGCTCCAGATAGCTCCTGGGTCTCTTGACACCTGTGGCAGCAAGTCTGAGTCACAGATAGCACAAAGCTGTGAAGCCTAATACTCTCAGTATTCAAAAGCACACCTACGTAGGAGTTCAATTTCAAGTATCTCTTTTAGCTCTGTTGGTTATTTTTCCCCCCTCCAAACTAACAAAATTTAAGAGTCATTCTTAGAATTTTGCGGAGAATAAATGTCTTAGTTTTGTGGCTTTGTGAAGGATTGACATCACTTAGAGAGCAGAAAATAGCCTTGTCAGTTTTAGCTTTATGGCATTCCATTCTCTGCTCCAAAAACCTGATGAATAACAATGGATGAGTCAAAGATTTCTTGGAATTTTCTTTCTTTTTTTTTTTTTTTTTTTTTTTTTTGTCTTCACCCCTTGTGCAATTCCATTGCCATTTTTAGCATGGAGGGCAATTCACCAAAGAAGGTTTGTGTGCTTGAACTGTGATAACTTGAAAATTCAGAACAAAATTGAGTTGTGTCAGGCAACAAAAATTGCTGTATGTTTCTAGGCATTTTGGTAACGTTCCATGAGCTTTATTGAAGAATCCACAGTGAAAGGCAGGTGTTTCCCAGAGTGATGCTGCATGTCTGCTTCAGCAGCACAGAGATCTCCCTATCAGGCTGCTTCATTATGTTGTGATGAATTTTTGCTTCATTATTTTCTCTGTTTTATCAGCTGTGCTTGGGGAAGTTGCCTGACAAAATAAATTTATCAATGGATTTTGGAGACTTGGACCAGCTTGAAGCACTTGTTGAACCACAGCATCCTTCTGTCTGTGTCAGTTTTCTGTGTGAAAAACAAGGATTTTGTCTTTTAGGTATTTCAGCAGGGTGTTGAGAGTAGAAATGCTAGGGGTGGAGGGTTGTGCGGGTACTACTGTTACCTAAGTGATGTGGTATGTTTAAGATAAGCAGTGTTGTCAGCTGTTCTTGGCAAAATCACGGGGTTGTGATGAGTGAAGTTTTTGACTCTGAGTATTGGGATTTTTTTGAATTGCAGAAGGAGCCTGTATCAGGCATATTCTGACATGTTGGAATGGGTGTGTGAAGTATGAAGCTGTATGAAGCTGCTGTAAAGAAACATGAGGGACACACAGGTTAAAGTTATCACAAAGAGAGGATTTGTACATTTTTCTTCTGCAATAGAAAGCTAGCTTGTATTTTACTTTAAATTGGTAAAAAAAAAAAAGAAAAAAGATAAAAGGAAAAAATACAAGTGTCCCCTTAAGAGCTGCTGTGTCAAATTTGAAGAATGATTTGAATTCAGTCATTAAAGTGTGAAATGGAGGGATTTTAGTTCTGCTTTAAATTACGCATCTCAAATTAACCTTAGCTGCAGAGTCTCTGCTGACGCCCCCGTAATGACACATTATTGGTACTAATGGCTTCTTTGTGACTTGAGATACAAACAGACATCCTAGACAGAAACATTTCGGCTTTGAACTAAATAAGACACAGGGTGTGCATTTCCAGCTTGGGTTTCTGGTGACAAAGCTGTGCTCTCCCAGTGGCCGCTGCTCAAGAGCTCTTCTTTCCAGCTTCCATGAACTGCGCCTCGTCCTGGAGGCGAGGGCAGCTCACTGAAAACCTGCTTCACAAGCTTGGAAGAGCAGGAGAGCAATAAATTTTGGAGTGAGTGTGGAGCTCAGCCAGAAGCCGAGCACTGTAGGGAACCAGGACAAAGACTGGGATGTGGGCAGTGAGGGGAGGAGGAACTTCCAGCAGATGATAATCTCGGGAGGAAAAGGTCTCAAAAATGCCAAGACTTAAGGAGGAAATTGCTAAATAAGGGAGGGGTGAGATTAATAAATAATATAAGCAGTAGTGATTTGTTAACCCTTTATTTGCCCTGCTGACATGAAAAGGTTCCATATTTTTGGAGTTCTGTGCACTTAAGTCCTTCCTTCTGAAGTTTGCCATCATTCTTTGAAAAACTCCACCTCTACTCAGGATTTCACTCACAGGTTTTGCTGCTTTCTCTGTGCTACTGGTATCTCTCCTGGGACCAGAGCTACTACCTGCATGTAGCTACTGAGCGGGCAGCCTGAACATGGCTGTGAATGAGTGAGGGTGGCATAGCCTGGGGAGCTGTGCATGGAGTTTGTGTTGATGACAAAAGAAGAGTGGCTTGGTGAGACAGGCCCAGAATTTGGACCCTGTCTTCTCTTCCCAGGGTTTAACTTCTTTACTATGAGAGTGGTGAAACACTGGAACGGGCTGTCCAGAGAGGTGATGTAAGACCTATCCCTGGAGACATTCAAGATCAGGCTTGATGGGGCTCTCAGCAACCTGCTTTAGTTGAAGTTGTCCCTTCTTACTGCAGCAAGCCTTGGACTAGGTGATCTTTAAAGGTCGCTTCCAATCCAAAATGTTCTGTGATTCTATGATTCTGTATTTGTTAGGTCATTGTTTTAGCCTCATTTTCTCAGTGGGATGTGAAGGTGTGGGTTCTTTTCAAGCAGCAGCTCTGGGCATGTTCTTGCTGGCTGTGGTGGGAGCAATGGAGAGGTGCTCCTGCCCCATGGCTGTGTGGTGTGGTCTGTTCCAGGCTGTGCAACATCTGCTCTCAGCAGGGAGTGCTGGGGAGCAAGAAACCTGGCAGTATTCTGGATGCAAAGCAGGATGGAGTATGTAGAATCAAATACAAAAAATATTTGGATGCCTCCCAGGAATCATGTTCCTGAACTAGGACCCAAGACTAAAAAAAAAAAAAAAAAAAAAAATTAAAAAAATTAGGTATGTTATATGTCACATTTACAAATGCATTAGAGATATTTGTATGAATAATTAAAACACCATTTAGGATTGCTACAGTAATAGAACAGAATGTGTTTTGTCATTTTGCTTTTCTGCTCCTTTTTGTTAATTGATGAATTTATTGATTTCTTCCATTAATTTAGAGTAGGTATCCTAAACATTGATGCAAATTAGCAAGGCTCTGCTTTATGTTAATAAGCTGTTGAGAGCACTAATGGAATGAAAAGAAGTCAGAATTCAGTAATAACACTCTGAACAGTTGAGGCCTAGAACACGTGTCTTGCATATTGCATCAGACACTTCTGTAAAATATTAGAGCCTTTGTTTGTCCTAATTGTTAATTCAAACAAATATTCATTTAATATTAATTTTGAATATCCTAATAGCATGTTGGGAAAAAAAGGAAACTAAAGGCAACAAGCTACCTTGGATATTCCATTCTATTTGTAGTTAACCTTAGAGCTGGTTGGAGTCAGTGGGAATATGTTGTGGGAACTGGAGGGCAGAACTTCACAGTTAAAGAGACAGCAGTGCTTCTGGAACCACACGTGAAAAATATCATGAACATCTGAGACTGAGGTCTGAAAAACACAGACAGGTGTGATCCAAGAAATAGGAATTGTGTTAAATTTCAGATGTACATGCACACAACATAAGTTCATGTTCCTTAACTCAGATTCCTTCTGATTTATGTCCTTGCTTTTTCCTTATTTACATTTAACTCACTAACACGTTTTCTCATATTTGTCGTGACACTTGAGTCAGTAAAATATGTCTTGTTTGGTACTATTATTTTAGCCATGCTTGGAATATGTGTTTTCATGTGTATTTTTGGGCCCAGTTTTGGGTGCAATAATATGATGACTGGTACTGAATGATACTTAATCCATTGGGCTGTGTTATCTTCTGAGTGTTTGCGGCATGTCATGTCTGGTGGCATGCACTGACCTTCTCTTGCATGTCTTGGGTTCATCTCAAGAGTTCCCATGGGTAGCAACATGGCCACTCCTTAGTCTAGGTTTTAGCCCTGGTGTGGGGAACAGTTACTGCTCTGGGCTTAGTTTGAGGTGCCTTGCTCTGTTGTCATAATACAAAGCGAGCTGTAGAAACTGTCTGCAGCAGGGGAGGCAGAATTGCTGTCTTGGTCTGGAAAGTGCTGTATGAAATCATCCTGCTTGCTGTTGTTACGTGTAACACCTACAGTGACTATAAATGAAGGACATTAGAGGGGGAAAAAATCATATTATTTCAGTTAGTTTACTTTGCGCATATTTGACAGGCCTCTGTGTGTAGTCAGTTACATAATTTCCTGGGATAGTCTGATTTCTCTTTATTGGTGTGGCTCTTTCTCTCAGCAATAGGGAAAGAAAATACATTAAGGATCATGAAATGTGACTGTAAAGCCAGGAAAAATTGTCCGCAACCTCAAGAAGACATCTAAGTACATGGAACAGCTTTTCCCTCCGCTTCCAAAAGCAACTGGGTTCCAGAATAACAGTGTAGCCCTTTTGGGCTCTGTTCCAAGGTGGTATGATTGTACTCAGATAGGGACGACAAGGATCGATGGCAGGCCCAGCACATCCTTCCTTTTCACAACCAGCTCGCTGATTGCCACCAGAGCAGCACTAGTGAGCAGAAACACCACAAACGGTGGGGTTTTGGCTCCCTTGTGGCATGTGTTTAGGATTACACTGTGGGTTGTGGTGGGTTTGCACCCATACTCTGTGGGGAAAGAGATGTTTTTCCTCATCCACTTTCCCCTCTCTCTTGCCCCTACACTTGCCTCTTGAGCTGAGGCTGTGCTCTTTGGTGTCTTTCCAAGGGCAGAGCAGGGCAGGGAGAGCACGCCTAGCCAAAAAGATAAGTGAGCAGGTCTTGTCGAGATACTGCTGTTTCACAAGGTACATGCTTTGCTGCCTGTCCTGCTTAGGAGCTGGTAAGGAACAGGATTTTCCCTGGATGTGTGTCAGGTGCCCTTCTCCTTAGGGCTGAGCATGGGGTTTCTTTTCCTCAAGGGGGTCCCTGTGCTTTCGCTGCGTGTTGGCAGCCTGATATGGCAGCAACTCAATAACCTGTGTGCATGTTGTTGGTTTCTTTTTTTTTTCCATGTGCCTTTCTCCGTGAACTGAAGCTCTGTGACTTTTTAACCTGCTGTCCGTAGGCCGTTGTTTTACAAGCTCATTAAGGTGGCCAGGATGGTGACGGCAGCAGTCCTGCCCCCCCACCCCCCCGTGGGTACTCATTAGATGGCTTCCTTGTGCTGACATAAGCGTTGTGTAGTCATGCTCTGAGCCAGGTCTGGGAAAGGAGCCAAGTAAAAAATAATCCCTCCAAAAAAAAAAAAAAAAAGGATTTTTTTAGCAGGATCCATTCCCGGATCTAGCTCACCACTGCTTTCACACCAGCCTGGAAAGTGTGAGGGTTGGTACTGGTGCAGCGGGGAGCCGGGGGGAGGTGGTCAGGGGGCTACTGCTGGTAGCAGGGATGTTGCCTGCACGTGGTGGCGTTGGCCTGAGGAAACAGGGCTCTCGTGGGTGTGCTGCCCTTCCTTCCTCGAGTCCGTCAGCCCTGCTGCACTTCTGGTGACTTCTGAAGCTGCGAGGTGGTTTTGGCTACGTGTGCCTGAAAGGCAGTGTTTGAAGGTCTGGAGACCCCCAGAGCTTAGCAATACGTGATGCTAAAAAGCACCACAGTGACAAAAAGTTGTTAGCTAAGGCCCTGCTGCTGACCTCATCAGGCCTTCTCTTGAGGCACCATCCTGCCATCCCAGTTGGGGCTGAATTGCACTCATTTTGGGGGAGGCTGTTAGCTGACAGGAGAGGAGCACAGAGTGCTTTCTGGGGATGATGTTCATCTCAAGGGGCAGGAAGAGTTCACCTCCTGGCTGCCATGGGGGGCTGCACTTACAGTTGTCAAGTGGGAAGGATTTTTGTTTTGTGTTTCTCTTTTTTTGTTTTTAATTCCCTCAAAATTTATGGAAGCTGGGAAGGTTGGGAGGCAAGAGACCCATCAGTTTTCATTTGGGTGACCAACTATTTAACCCTGAAGTCAAAGAGGTCTTTCTAGCCCCACCCCTACACAGCCTCCCTTGAATTCCTGGTGACACCTCTGTGCCTTGTTGGGCCCAGTTTCCATCTCCACGAGGCTGTGCTGCTCTTTGGCCAGCGTGCCTGGGTTCCATGTGCCCAGCCGCCCCGCTGCACGGGCAGCCCTGCTCTGCACCACCGGCCAGGAGCTGGTATGAGGACACACGTTGTGGTTTTCCTGCTGTTTTGCTTTGTAACCAGTTCGCTGGTAACTATATCTTGTGTGTGGTTATAAATTCATTCTCTCATTATGGGTGGTTGTTGTGCAATAATTATGTAGAAATTAAACCGAGGATTGTTGCTGATGGGGTTTTTTGGTGGTGTTTATTTATTTACTTCTGTGCTTGGGATGCCCTGGGGCAGGAAGGGTGGGCTTTGGCTTCTGCCCTAAGAACAGGGCCACAGGCAGGTGTGTCAGGGTTTGACGTGGGCACAGACACAATCTCCCAGGCTTTTATGTGGCTCCCTTAACGTGGCTACACGGGCACTACAAGGCAAAAGGGGGCCCGTGCTGTTCAGACACTCTCTTCAGAGGTGCTCTTGAAGCCTTCTCTGGCTGCTTCCAGTTCTGCTCCCCCAGCAGGGTCCTTTGGCTCTGGCTGAGGCAGAAGTGCTCAGGTCCTGCTCCCCAGAGGTCTTCTCTTCAGATGGGATCCTTCCTGTGGTCCGTCCCTCTGTTTGGATGTGGAATTAGAGTAAGGGTGGGGATTCTGTTGTGGTTTTTTCCCCCCATGTTCCTTCATTTTAAATTCCAGTCAAGCACATCAAGAGCAACACCGCTTGTCCCTGCTGAGTTCTCATTTTCCTCCCTTCCCTCCTTTAATTTTACATTATCCCCTGCGCTGTGTTTGCAGGCCATATGTGTCCTTTGAACTCTGAAGAAGCTGTGCCAAAAGGAAGCCTTCCTCTCCTCCCCTCCTCCTGCCGTGGAGCCGCGCTTAGCTAATTGCAGTTAGTGTGCGGTGCGGAGCAAGCCCAGGAGTGGAGCTGGTGGGTGAGTGCATCTTTCCTGAGAGCTTCAGAAACGCTCGTGCTTGGTCTTTGCTTTCAGTCCTTAAACCTGCAGCAGCTCCTTGAGTCCAAAGAGCTCTGGGAGATGTTCCTAACCCAAACTCCTCTACCCCAGCGTGTCCCACGGCTGCCGTGCAGGGGCTGGCATCAGCTCCCTGCTCAGCCAGAGGAGGGATCGCTCCTCTTGGGCTTCTGTTCTCCACGGACATCCCCTTTGAAAAGGGTGACAGGTGCCTTTTGGGTCCCTTCCCCTTCACCCTCCGTGTGTGTTAAACCAGGTTTCTGACCTTGTTTCTCAAAGGTGTTTTAAATGGGGAGAAATACCAGTATTAATTAGCACCTCATTAAGTACTTGTAGTCAAGTATGATAATTTTCTTGAAAGGATAATGTATTAGATGAATAAAAATACTCTCTATTAAAAAATGAATACGAAGTCATTTTAAACCACAAAGATTATTGTGCATTTCTGAAAAATTAATGTGATTAAAGTGAAATATATTTACTAAATTAAAAAGACCCTGTTAGGCTGTTTAACTTGTTGATCTCTAATTAATTATTCTCGAATCTAATGCTTCAGGGCTTCAACCTTACCTGCAGGGACAGGAAATAATTTTTCCCCCACGTGATTGTTTGGCTTGTAATTATAAGGTTTGAGTTTGGGGGGGTGATAATTTTCCTTGTATTTTTTTTTTTTTTTCTTTCCTTTTCTGATGTCTTAGAGGTTGGCCATAATGGAAGGTGAGACTCTAGACAGGGTAGAGTGGTGGTGAGAAATTCCATAGAGACTTCTTTGGTGGGTGTGGTTAGTGTGACCTACCAATGTACTGATTTCTAGATATGGAGCTGAGAAGAAATATTTTCCAGGATATTTCCCCTGTCTGTTTTGTCTGTGACATGGTGTAGATTGTGTCTGCTAGGATCTCACAGGTTTCTTTCAGTTACTTAATATGACTTAACAGAAGTGGAATTATTTTTTCCCACGCATAGTCTGCCCCTCAGATTAGTTTTGGATTAGGCATTTCCTTAACTCTCTGCTGAGCTGCTTCACTTTCAAATACTTAATGAGGATTGCCCTGTATATTGTGGAATATAGTAAAGTAAATGGTTGGAATTGGAAATGTAACCTAGATCCCTGGGTATGCCACGGTCACTTATGTGACCATGTTTTTATGTAGGGAGGACATAACCAATGATAAGCAAGCTGAGTGTAAAATGGAACAGGTACTGGGTTTAGAGCAGCCTGTTTAACAGACGTTGGGATTTGTGGCATTAGGAATGAAAGCATTTGCAATGTTTGTGATGAGACTGGTGAGCATGTTTTATCCCCTCTTTCTTGGCCTGTTCCCTTGGTAGGGGTATCTTCAAGGGCAGGTACCTGGTACTTGAGTCCCCCCAAACACTTGTTCCTTGTAACAGATCTGTGATACAGACTCAGAGATCTCAGAGTTTACTGGTTTACTATTTTTTTTTTTTTAATTATTATTTTTTTTATGGTTTAGGTGCCTGAAATCCATATGATCTTCTGAAAATAAAAGTTGTCCAGAAGGCTAAAATATGCTATCTGGGAGTTTGAGTACCATACCATGCTCTTTGAGGTGTCTTCTGAACACTCAGGCTATTTGGTGATGATGACTGCCAGTTTTCTTTCATCATGAGAGACATCTTCAAGCATCTTGATTCTCCACCATTGTATTTTCCTTTCAGCTTTGCTCTTCTTGTGCTATTGCAGCTTTGCCAAGCGTAGACAATTGGGGTGATAGCTGCTGCCTTCTGGAGACAGCAGCCTCAATTTCTGTTGTATCTAACAGGGCTTCTCTCAGCAGAGCCCTTACAGACTCTGTACCCCCATCAGCTATCTCATTCAGGCAGTATTTTGAGAAAGATGTTTTCCTTGTCTTTGGGACATTTGCAGAGCCTCCAATGGCTGCATAATTGCCTATTGATGGTTTTGAGGTATCTGTCCTTTTTTTTGAGAAGATGGGGGTGGTTAGGGCTTCGTGGTGGTGTTTGAAAACAGCTCCAGCTCCAGGATCCTGTCATCTGCATGGAGCAGTGCTCCTGGACGTGTATGTGAGCTCTGTTGTTATTCCACAGAGTGCCTCCCAAGATGAATGGTCTGTGCTGCCATAACGTTCCAGCATGTGATTAATAGTCTTTTCTGATCTTTAATGAGACCAAATCCATCCGTTGACTTACCTTGAAAATCCTCTTAGTGCAAATGATCTCATTTTCAGCAGCACCTCCTTAGGTCCCAGCTCCCGGGTCAGCCCCCGGCTGGCAGGGGCTGTGCCCGCACCATGGCCGGGGCCGGCACGCCCCCGGGGGCTGGATGTGCCCCAGCACACCCGGCTTGCACAGCTCCCAGCCTGCCAGTCACCTGCCCTTCTCCTTGCCATGTGCTTTCCCCACCTCTCACAGAACGCAGGCGGGTTTCTTTTTCTTTTTTTTTTTTTTGTTTTCTCTCCTAAATTGTGATATTGCAGCTGTAAATCTGTAAGAATTGCACAGGCATGACAAGAGTAGATCTAACCAACGGTGCTGTTAACTTCTTCTTAGAAAAATTTCCCTGGAATTGTAGCTGACATCATCCCTTAATACAAACAGGTTATTACAAGGAGCTCTGTTTAAGCTAGCAAAATCATTGTGGCAACGTGTGAGACTGCAGGATAAAGAGCAGTGCAGCATTTATGATGATAAAATAATTTCAGGTCATGTCTTCTTTTTCTTTGTGTAGTTTTTCTTTTATTCCTTGTGCTAAAATGGCTCTTGCAGCGCAAGTGAGAAAACCAGACTGAGCCTCCTGTTTTTTTTTTTTTGTCGGGTTCCCAGCTGGAAACCCCTCCCTCGATTTTTCCATTGATAAAAGTGTCACAAAGGGAACCTGGAGCAGAGGAATAGGCGGAAATAGAACAATACGGAGTCTTGGACTTGAATCACAAAAAGAGTTAACTAATGTAGATAAAGTACTGGACAAGCTGCTGCTCCTTTCATGACTGGATTCATTTAACTGTGGTCTTAGCATTCGTGGCTGCCCTCAAAGCCATGTAACAAATCAGCTATTTATTGTCTCTTTACTGTGAAGGCTCTTCAAAAGGATATTGCAGAGCATTTTCTTCTCTCCCTTTCTACACACCACCTCATCTGACCTTCAGGAATTCAGAGTCGCAACAGGGGCCAAAGAAACCTCACATACAAGAATGCTTTTAGTGTTAATTTATAAAACATGTCTTTCACCAATAAAATAAATGTGTGACATTTATAGAGCTCTGATAAGGAACACAGCAGTGGAAAAGGCCCAGGTCCCCTGCTGTTCAAATTAAGGGCAGCTGATCTCAAATGAGAGAAGAAGCAGGCTTGTGAGGTGTGCAGGTTAACACGTGTACCCCCCACGTTCCTGTGATGCTCAGAAAGCTTCAAGGAATCACAAGGGGTTGGGAGAGACCTCTGAAGATTATCTTGTCCAACCCCCTTGCCAGAGCAGGGTCACCCAGAGCGGGGTGCCCAGGATCCCCATGTCCAGGTGGGTTTGGAATCTCTCCAGAGAAGGAGACTCCACAACCTCTCTGGGCAGCCTGCTCCAGGGCTCCGGCACCTTCACAGAAAAGCAGTTTCTCCTGATGTTCAGATGGAACTTCCTGCGTTACAGTTTGTGCCTGTTGCCCCTTGTCCTGACACTGGGCACCACTGACAGCAGTCTGGCCCCATCCTCTTGAAACATGCCCTTTAGATATGGATAAGCATCAATTAGATAGTTCATAGGAATATTTTGCAAGTATGGGGAAGTAACTTTGTAGTATTTGTTTCAGTTAAGTTACTGAGAGTACCTAGTGCTCCTCTGGAGTATTTGGAGGAGAAATACTGCTTGGGCTTGGTTCCATTAGGTGTCAAGTTCATGCTGCTTCTATGACTGTCTTAGCATTGTATCTCTAGAACAACAGCTCCTCTGTTGCTGTGCTGCTCAGGGTGGGACAGCTAATGGGCCTCTGCTGCAGGGTCTGTGTGGCCACCTCCCCACCGTGCACCACAGTGGTCTGCATGTGATGGTGGTGAGGGAGGGGCCTGGAAGCACCTGTGGATGGCAACTGGTGAACCTCTTGTGCTGGGTGCTGCAGGGACCGCCATGGTCTGTGACCCAGGAAGCTCAACCCTGAGTGAGGCAGAGGTCTACCTCCTGTAGCTGCAGTGGGAACAGGGTGTTCAGCACCCTTGATCAATGCACAGCACCCTGCTTGTTGCAGACCTCTTAGATCTCTTGAGCTTTACTGTGAAGCACTGTGGTTGTCCTCTTGGCTTATCTTCCCAGGTGGGTCAGTACTGCTCTTCTCCTTGCCGCCTGTTCTCCTCCTCTCTTCTTTCACCTCTTTCATTAAACTTGCCAAAGTGCAGCAGGGCTGCACACCAAAGTCTGTTTCCTTCTTCTGACAGTTTATTGGGGTAACAAGAACACACACAACTATTGGATGTATGGGATGATGGCGTAGCAGGAATCTGTTCTGTAAAGAGCAAGTAAGTGTGATGTGGTTGACCTGTCTGTATCTTACTGCAAGAGTATAAAGGAAAGTATCCAAAATAGTAAATGATCAAGAAGGAAGACTGGAAGTAGTGCTTGGATTTAGTGGACATTTCCAGTCTCTTCATCTGACCCTAAAAAGCAAAGCTGTTGTATTTTGTGGTGTTTTTTTTTTGGGGGGCCATCTAAAAAACAGTGAGTAAGAATAAATCATGGTGTGTTACTTTAATAATGCTACTAAAACATTGCTTTCCAGTGAAACAACCTGAAACCTAGGAGGAGTAACTGATTGAGTTAAGTGATGTAATTTGTCTAGTCTTTTGAATCTGCAGGAGTTTTTTCTTCTTGTCAGTACAGGGAGGTAAGAGTTGGCAAAGTTGGTTTTTTTTATTGCCACTGCTCTGCCCAGCATGCCATTGCCATGCAGAGGGATGGCTGGACAGGCCATTGCCATGCAGAGGGATGGTTGGACATGCCATTGCCATGCAGAGGGATGGCTGGACAGGCCATTGCCATGCAGAGGGATGGCTGGACATGCCATTGCCATGCAGAGGGGTGGATAGACATGCCATTGCCATGCAGAGGGATGGCTGGACAGGCCATTGCCATGCAGAGGGATGGCTGGACAGGCCATTGCCATGCAGAGGGATGGTTGGACATGCCATTGCCATGCAGAGGGATGGCTGGACAGGCCATTGCCATGCAGAGGGATGTCTGGACATGCCATTGCCATGCAGAGGGATGGCTGGACAGGCCATTGCCATGCAGAGGGATGGCTGGACAAGCCATTGCCATGCAGAGGGATGAAGGACTCTTCATGACTGTGCCTCTATACTGTAAAACTACGTGAGAGGCAAAACGTGCCTTTGCCTAGGATCTGTGCTCTGTGTATGAGTAAATACATTAACACAAACCATTGATTTTGATGGCTATTTTGTGTAATCTAGAGTGGCTGCATGCAAATATCATATACAGCAGAGGAAAATGCTAAAAGCCAATTCTTACTCGATACTAAATGGGATACTAGCTGGTAAATGATTAAACATAAAGGTACCCTGTGTTGTCCTTAAGAGACTTGGATTTGGAAAAGACATGTTATCTCTAATAGTGGGCAGAGCATCCACTGAATCAGTGTTTTGGTTTAAGAAAGGGCTGCCAGACGTGGAAGGGAGGGGAAGCAGTGTTGCTTTCTAATGCTCCTGGTGCCAAAGAAGCAGAATTAGGAAAGGGGTAACATTCTGAAGGTGGGTTGTTTGGGTTTGTTTTGTTTTGTTTTGTTTTGTTTTGTTTTTTTTTCTGTTACATAAAAAAATCAGATGTTTATCAGAAATTATAGCAGTGTAGTTGAGTGTTGTGCTTTGGACAATTGTAACTGATAAGATGGAAGCAGTATAAAGCAGTAGCTACAATTATAGCTACAGTTACTAAGAGATAGCCCTGTTCTGTTATTTGAATGCAGCATTCACTGCCAGCCTGAAAGGCCACAGTACCTTAAAGAGGTAGGAGAGGAAAGTTGTCCTCTTTTTTTTCTTTTATTTTATTGTCCACCTGCTTTTTTTGAGAAAGCTTGTGTGAGTGATTCATCCAAGAGATCAAATCCAGTCTTTCCCTTGCACCCAGAGCAATTTGAAGAGTTTGAAGAATAGAGTAGGTATGCATTAAAAAAAAAAAAAAAAAGTATATATAAAGTATCAGTATGGGAGCAAAATGGAACCACTGAGCTTGCATTCCCTGTAGTCCACCAAAACCTAAGGGTCTTGCACAGATTATTTGAAGGGTAATTTTTCTCCTATTTGTCATCAGGTTTCTTATATTGTGAGCCATTATTTGCTTCTTTTCAGTGATGTGTCAACAAGCAGATTTCTTTTCTTTGTAGATGTGATTGAATTTTATTCATTAGAGAGATTACAACACACAAACAGTTGAGCCTTTAAAGTACTGGTATTTAAGCTGTTTATAAGGAATGTGTTTATGCTTTGGATAGAGATCACTTGGGGCTGGTGTTGGTCAAATGAGGGCTGATGTCATGGAAATCTTGACTTTTCACTCACTTCATGAATCCTGGCAGTTCAGCATGTGACAGGCACCTCACTCACTGCAGTTTTCAAATGTAAACAGATGGTGTGCTCAGGAACACCAGCAGCATAACAAGGTGTTATTAATACTGATTTTGTCTCCTGTATCTTATAAATGAAAGGGGCAGGTGTATGGCTGGTATAAATTGGCATATTCCCATCAAGTAAAGTGATGCCAACAGAGGCAGAATGGGAATTTGTCCTCTTAGCTGGTATTTTTAAAGAAAATGCTGGAATCTGCTTGTGCATTTGTCTCCGTATGTGTTTCTTCTGTTCTCATATACTGTCTCCATGGCAAAAGGTGTTCTCTAGTCATCCTTTTTCTTTCCCTCCAGGTAAGCAAACATTCTTTTCCAACAGGTCTCACCTCCTTCCCTTTCTTTAAACTCCTGTTATTTCCACGTTTCCCATTTTTTAATACAAAAGTAACTTCTCCCATCCCTGTGTTTCCAGTTATGGCAGCAGGACAGGGCACCTTTACTCCTCTTCTGTCCTTCTCTACCTGTCCCACTGGATTAATGCATCCTGAGGACCCTCTGGAACTCAAACTGAAGTTACATCTTCATCCACACCTGAAAAGTGTTAGTTGCCTTTCTGTAGCACAGAGTGGAGGAAGAAGTTGGTGCAGGTTGTGCGAGGGTTGATGTGTGGCTAGGCAGGTGCTTTGCAAATCCTGCTGGGATTTTTGGGTGGGACCACAGCATCATTTCTCTCCGGGCTTCCCAGTGGATACCATTGCACCAAACTGGATGAGCCACTCCCATTCAGAATGTCAACTTTGTGTTGCCTCCTTTCCAATGAGAACGTAACGTGATAGTAAAACTGCTCTGTAAAGGGTCATACACTGTTTTACTGTCAGTTTGTGAGACTCAGACAGAAGGAAATGATCAAAAACACTTGATGCTCATTATTTATTAATTGAGTTCTGGCAGAGCCTTTCTACATTCTGTCTTTTTGTTTGTGTCTTTGTTTACAAACAAAAAAAAAGAAAAGCACAGCTCACCAAAAAAAAGAAGATGGAAATCTGTTAACAAAGATTTCTGACAATGAAGTGGCATTTGGGGGCGTTTGAGTGGAGGCACCTTGGTCTACAGCAAGGCCAACTTGGCATTGCAGCATCACCCTCTCTGAGTGCTGCTTCTGAAAGAGAAAAATGCTTTCGAGAACTGCAGGCCATAAATCTTTGATACAGACATGCTGGGTTACCAAAAAAATATTTATCCTGCTAAGTTCTGTGGTGGGGATATTTTAAGTGCTTACACTTTGCTGCTGATACAGATTGACTTCCTTAAAAAAAAAACAAAAAAAACTATCATAAATTTCCAAGTGTGTCTGCTTTTCTATGTCTCTTCCTTGTTTCTGTACGTATTCAGGTAAAGAATAGTACACTTAAAACAACCATATATTTCTTTGCTAACTGTGATTTCTTGACTTCAAAAGTCCTAAAGGTGCTTAGAGCTCAGTTTTTTGTTCTGCAGTGACCCCTGAGAGGACCGACCCTTTCAGAGACACACTGTGACCTCTGTGGAACTGTGTTCAAGCCTGAGGTGTGAAGCTTACACTCATGAAAGGTCTGAAGACTTTAGCTTCTGATGATTTTTCACAGGAATAGCTAAAAAAATACCTCTGATCATAGTAACTCCATTGCCAAGTTTTCAGGCTTGCTCTGGAGCTTGAAGCCATTTTTATATCTCAATAAATCAGTATCAATGACAGCAGCAGCAGAAGTAAGTCTGATACAGCCAAAGCTATGTATTTATTTACTTACTCTGTTTCTCCAAAATGGCTGAAATATTTTGCTGGCACTTTCCCACAAAAGATCAGTCTGAGGCAGACGTTGGCATGGAAGATTTTAATGAAAGTATTTGCCAGAGTTGTAAAAAGCTACAACCAAGGCTTTTGAGAGGGCAGGTTGAATAATCTTCAGCATCATGTTGCTATGAGAATTGCCTTCTTTGGGCTGCTGGCCCCAAGTGGTGTCTTCAGGTGGAAGCAGCTGCAGCACTTACAGACCCTGTCCTGGAGTTACACATTTCTCTGCCTTCTGCTTTCCTCTGCTCCTGTTCTGTGGAGTGGTAGAAGGAATTAGTCCAGGGGATCATTCTTTTTGGGTCCCTTAGATCTGCACTGATTCCGCTCTCCTTTCCTTGCCATACTGCTTTCCTCTCTTTCGATTAGAGCTGGAACTTGCTTAAAAAGGTAAAAGACACAGCAAGGCCCATTGGGCTTCATCATGCTCTGGCCCTGTCCTCATTAGTTGAGCCCTAGGGGTTCTTGAGAATTGTCTTTCCAAAAAACAAGAAGCCACTGGCAGCTGCTGAAGGTCCTGTTCCTTTTCCCTGATTTTACCCTGTCAGTGCTTTATGGACAATTGTGGAAGTAGCAATACCCAACAAAGGTTTGCTTGCAGTCCCCCTTGCCTGGCTAAATAGCTGTGGTGACTTCTCTTGGACCGTGTCAAAATCAGGGAGCCTCCAGCTCTCCAGGTTGTGAGTCAGGGTCCTGTCTCTGATTGTCTCCAGGCAACCCCCTACTTCTGGACAAAACTGCTGTGCTCAGCTCTCATCGCTGGGTTTCCATGGGGAGGGAGCTCCAGCATGGGGATGGGGGAGGAACAGCAGAATATCCCAGCCAGGCCTCGTGCTTGGGGCAACCAGGACCTGGGAGGTGTCTCGGGGTGCACCCATGTCTGCACAACACCCTGTTGATATTGGGCAGCATAACCAGTCAGGATATGGAAAATGTTTGCTCATCTGGGTCTCCTGAGGAGAAAAAGAAGGGCTTCAGCTTCAGGCTCTGGCTTTACAGCACGTCTAGGATGTTGGTCAGGGCAGCACTATGGAAAGCACTTGCAGACATGCAGGATTCCAGGTTTCCTTGGCTGGGAGCTGGCTCCCTGAAGCACTGCTGAAAATCCCGTTCCTCTGTGCTCAGTCTTCTCCAGTGGAAGCTGGGAGTAATATTTGCATCCCTCACTGGTTGTTCAGGCTAAATTAATATTTGTAGAGCACACTCTGTTCCCCATATCGAAAGGACTACACGGACGCCGCTGTTTCCAGGCAGTTACATCCTGTTCTTGGATGTTGTAAATGTACCTAACCAGGACAGATGAGACTCGGGGTCTTTCCCTGCTTACAGAAACCTTCCAGTGCCTGCGTAAGTCCTCCAGCAAGGCCTCTTCATAAGCTGAGAGCATAAATAGAGTAGATAATTGTCTGGTAAAGCTGATTGGTATTCCTTAAATCTTGATCTCATCCTTTGCTTATTCACACATCATATGCACAGAAGATATTTCTGCTGTCTTCTGAACTCCGTTTCACACAGTCCAGTGAGATGTTAAAAAATAATAATTTTAGAAATCTTTGCAAAACCGAATTAGAGCATTAAATGAAAGGGGGGGGTAGGGGTGGGAATTAAATCTGAAAAAAATAATTAATTCACGCTATTAAACATTCTTCTGCACGTAGATTGCAAAAATTCTCCTGAAGCTTGTGAAAGAGGGTGATTTCTCCAAAGGTCTTGCTTGCAGAGCATCTGTTGGAGACAACAGCACTGGGACACAATGGGAGCGGCACGTTGGACCCTGAGCAGCAGGGGCTCTCCTTGCTGGGGTTCTGCTTCTTGCCTCACCCCACCCTAAATCCCGGGTGGCTCCCCTGGAGCAGGGGAGTTACTCCAGGCTGGTGCCAGTTTGGATGGAAGGAGGCTTTCTGCTCCATGGAGCCGGGCAGCCCCTCGCCAGGTGGAGGGGAACCAAGTGACTCGGGGTTCGGCAGTTGTTGCTGCTTGCTGGCTTTTGCCAGATTTCCTTTGGTTTTTTCCCCCCTCCTTTTTCTGCCTGCCTCCCCCCCTTTTTTCCCTGGGTTAGTGGCAGCTTTGTGACCCTGCAGAAAAGAGGACTTAATTTCTGAGGCAGGATGAGACGCATGGAGGGATGGACCAGCCCGAGCCCCTGTTGTGAGCAAGGAGGTTGTGGAGGGGCAGAGCACCCTTGCCAGGAGCCATCCACTCTTCATTTCAGAGTGTGCAGCACTCACTGCTGCTTCTTACCCCAGCCTCGTATTTCTGCCTGTGTGGCAATAACCCTGCTAAGGTCAGAGACAGCAGCTCCTCCTGTGGGTGCACACAAGGGAGCAAGTGAGGTGCCTGTGGGTGCTGCCTGAGCAGCCTCTTGCTTTCCTCACCCCTGCCACCCTGCCCTACCTCCCCAGCAAGCTCGCCTTCTCTGAGCCAGCAGCAGTGGCTGTTACCTGCACCCCAAAAAAGGCAGAGGAAGGGCGAGAAAAAACCCATAGCTTGTTTCTGGGACCATGTGTCAGTTGGGTAAATGTTTGGGTTTATTTTGGACTACCCAACAAGGGGACTCCAAGTTTAGAAATAGTGTTAAATTATTGCAATGAAAAATGGAATTTAAGAAGACAATAGCTTACTGTAGATCTTGGAAAAACACGGGCTGATGAACTGAAGCTCCCTGAATGTTTCAGCCCATCTGTCTTGTTAGTTTCTGTGTCTTAATCATGGATTTCATGAAGTGTCTAATTTTCTTTTTTTAGCATTCTGTCTTCCTCTTGCACAAAAGTTAAAGCAGGGAAATCATCTGAGCTGGATTTACTTTTGCATCCGAGGGAAAAGCAGTCTATAAAAAGAAGCGGGTGGTGTGTGTGCTGGGAAACCGAGTTGGTCTGCTTTGGGTCTGGGGGCAAGGCTTTCCCACCCGCACTTCTGGTGCTGCGGTGGTCATCGGGCCAGCTGGAGAGAGCAGGGAGAGGCCATACCCGGTAGCTGACAGTGGTTTTCATGGTGTGGCTCTGGTCCATGGTTCTCTAAGCAGCATGGGCTGAAGCGCAGGCTCTGCTGGAGTCACCACCAAAATTCCCTTGCTGTCGGTCCTGCTGCTGCCGCTGTTCTGGCAGCTGTGGAGATGTACTGGCAAGTTCCTGCTCCCTCTTGTACCCTGAGAGGTCTGTAGTGACTCTTCCAAATCAGAGGATTACTTCCTATTCATATCTGGGGGTGGGGGGGAGGCACAAACCAACCAAGAGAAATGTCCCCCCAAAAGTCAGAGCGTTTTAATGGCCCCCTCAGGGGGGTTGTGCATCTCCAGGCTCTTCCTGTGTGAATCCATCACGTGGAGCCCACTCAGTTTTTAGCAAGAGTGGAAATTTTTGCCAGCCCCCCAACACAGATAAGGCCATGTATATTTGCAGTGTGTACTATGCAGAAGACACTGATTGACATTAATTAGGAGTGGGTGGTGTGAAAGTGTAAAAATAAAATCCCTTTCTGTCAGGTTTACTATGAGAAGTGAAGAACATGGCGTGACACTGGCACGCGTGCAGCCCGTGTGTGTGGAGTGCAGGGTGTCTGTTCAGCACTCAGAACAATAGTGGGAGTGGAGCAGTACAGGTTTAAACCTCTGTAGAAGTCTGAGATTGCAGCCTTCTTCTGAGCTACTCAGTGAAACGTGCTTCAAAATTGTTTCTGTTTGCTTTGAAGGTCCATTCTAAAAAACGTGCAGTGCCACAGGTTGCAAGTTGTGTCAGTCCAACTGCCTCTGCCTGTTAGGGTGACTCTCTGGAGATGTCCAGTCACAAGGGACAATGTTTTTGGTGAATTTTAGCAGGAGCAGCATTTTGAAATTAAGTGCATCACTCTTTAGCAAGCACGTATTGCTTCGGTTGAAGATATTTATTAATTCCTTCTCTGTCTGCATACCAAAAAGAAGCAGCAATAAATGAATTCCACTGCGTTAATGGTTTGTGAAGTGTTGCCAGATGTGGCTGGCCTGCTCTTAGGAAGTAAATGGGCAGTCATCTGTGCCACTTTAAAAACATATTCTTTGGATCTTAACTGCATTGTGGTGTCTGATCTCCAGGACTATTGCTGGTGAGATGTCTTCAGTGTCTGTATTATGTGGGTGATTCTGCCAGAGGGTTATCTATGGAGCTTTTAATAGCTGTCTGTCTATCTACTCTGCCTGGCTTTGTATTTATCCTTTTTATTCAAGAAAGTTCAAAACAAGGACACCTTCTCAGCCTAATTCACTGGTCGCTGAACTGAGGGACACTGACTGAAGGCCTCTCCCTCAGTGGCTGGGGCCTTTCCTTGCCAAACTGCAAGTTTGTGTTTGGTGTTTATTGTTTTTAGCTGAAGGACAAATCTCCTCTTTCTGTAGCACCTCTGAAATTGTGTTACCCCAATTTGTGCTTAAGTGAACTTTTTTTAAGTGTACCCCTTTTTATTGTTGCCCAGTGATTTGATGGAAATGGGTTGATAGTCTCTTAATTGACAAGCAGAATCTCTCTCTGTTGACAAATGGAACATTTTCCAGGGGAGAGGGTGGGAGTGACACCTCAGCTCTCCTCTCCAAGGCTGCAGGGTGCTGGTAGCACATGGTGGTATGTTCTACGGGCACTCTGAGCTGTGCCTGCTTGTGCTGTGACCCTGATTGAGATACAGAGCTGTTACTCAGGCCTTCTGGTTAAGTACCACTTTCTAGTACATTACTTAAAGTAGATTTAATTTGCTGGATATTAAGTTAAGGGATTTTTCTCCTCCTAGAAGGAGAATGCCAGAGGTGACACAGTGGTTTGCACTGGACCAAATAACATTGGTAGTGTTGCTTTAGCATCATAGTACATCAGAACTGGCTCAAAAAAAGCCCGAAACCAACTGTCTTGTTGATGCTGATGCTTTCCTTACAGGCTGATATTTTGGGTGATGTGTCACGTGTTGCTAAGAAGGAGCACGTGGCTTCAGCTGTGGGAGGTTGCTGGCCATGGAAACGTGGAGCTAAGGGTAGTTGCTGGCACCAAAGCTGGTGTCAGGTTCAGGGAATGCACGTGCTAAAGCACGTACTGCGTCACGGAGGCAAGAATTCAGAGGCTTCTCCAAACATGTACCAAAGGCCCTTAATGAACCAAAGTGCAGGTGGTTTGGGCAGGGGCACGTAGGCTTGTAGACAGGATGCTCAGTGTGCTGTCCCTGGGTGAGCCACTGGCACGCCTGCTCTGCACCAGACTGGCTGCTGTGGGCAGGGAAAAGGTTTGAATTAACTGCAGAGGTGTAAAACGCAATTCACAGGTACAAGACACTGAGGGATGCTGCAGCTTAGTGAAGGAAACCACAAGGGGGTTGATCTCAGGGTTTTGGTTTTGTTTTATTTGTTAGTATGACAGTTTGCTTGTGTTTGAGGGGGTGAGCAGAGATGAGTTCATAGTTGAAGCTGCAGTGGTGTGTACAGAACACAGGGCTTATCTGGTGTCAAAGAAGTCACTTGTAATCACATGTGTAGATGAAAATATGCTGAGTTTTAAGCAGTGTTGGTTTTTTTTCCTGCCTATAATGGCAAAGTTACTAGCAGTTAATCACAATTGAGTTTCATGGCTGTGTTTTCTTGCTCTAAACCTCAGTTCAGCGAATTGAGCAAATATGTGTCAACTAAGAGGGGAAAAAAGAGACAGGATGGGGCAGAATGACCATGTTTGAAGTCATCCTCAGACTGTTTCCACGTTTAAGGCCTGGTCAAGTAGTGTTCTTGGAGTTATTCAGGGCTTAAATGCATCTTCAGTGTCTTCTAGAATAAGGTCTCTAGGAATCTAAGAACCTTGTGGCCTTTGGGACTATATCTATAAATACAGACAGAGATACATTCCTTCTTGGAAAGAACCACTGAAGTCAAATCAACCAATATAGTGCAGGGTTTTCCCACCAGCAGTACAAAATGTGCAAATCCCAGGTCTTGATCTTCATACACATAAAGGCCACTTCACACTCTTGAGGCAAGTAAAAGGATCTCGAACCAGGTAACTGTCTAATTAATTTAGCCTTCTTGGCTTTTCATGCTGATTAATATGTTAGGCTGTCTAAACATAACATACACAAGTAAAATGTGGGTGGGAAAACACTGTGTAGGTACATAGCCTTCCATGATTGGGTAGCTATTTGTAAGCTTGAATTAATTAGTTGGGCTGACATGTGCAATCCGTTCAGTTTTGTGGGGGCTGCAAAGTTTGTGGGCAAGCAGGAGGGAAATCCTTCAAGGGATGTGTCACTGTAGGACATTGTCATACTAAAATTTTGTAGGGGAAAGGAAAGTACTATTAGAAAACCTGCTCATGATCCTCCACACCATGAACATTGTTTAAAACCAGGGCCTGTGTTTCATGTGGCTCTTCAGTTGTCATCATGTTTTTCAGTCCCATGTTATGAAACTGGCTCGTGGTGTTGTATTATCCTTCCTCCATTCTACAGCTGAAAGACCTGGGGTGGGTTTAGTACTGAGCATCAGTGATAAACATGTTTTTTAATGCCCTTGGCTTGCAGGAGTGAAATGTGTTCCATCCTGGAGCATTCCAGCTGTGGAGCTGTTGACCTAACTTGCCTGGAGATTATTAGCACGGTGAGAGTGTTTCCCCTCTGATGGGACAGGTTCTTGCTGTGTGCATCAGTGATGCTTTGATGGGTGCCTTGCTTTTTTCAGACGGGGATTTGGAGACGTGCTTCTCATTTTTCACTTGCACTTACATAGTAAACCAATGTTTTGTAGCACCAGCGTTTTCAAATCCTCCAGTCACTGGGGTTGCCAAATGATAATTTACTGGGAGTAGAGCTTTTTCGTTGTGTATTTGTGCTAAATCGGAAGGAGTAGTGATTCAGGAGTTTTTTTAAATAGAAAAAAATGATAACTTGACATTCCACGGCACACGTAGGTTGCTGAAAATCAAAAGACCATTTGCTTTGAGGCTGCACATAATGGTCTCATTTGTTATTATGTGGCTTACACAGGCTACTCTCAAGACTTGTAGGATTTCTTCCTCTCTAATGTTTCTGCATGAGTGTAATAAATCTGAATACTCCATAGATATTTGGCCATCTGGTTCTCAGTTCCGCTGAATTTACCAGAAGAAAAAGTAACATATTATGCCTTTCTAAATATAGTTATTTTTCTGTGATTGAAAATTGAATCACTTATTCTGTGGAAGATTCTGATATTTTGTAGTTTCCCTTTGTTGCATTTTGAACATCCTTAGGAAAAGTAGAAGTAAATTCTTGGTATAAGCATTGTGGGTTTTTAAAAATTTATCTTCTTTTGTTGTCATTTTGGGATCCAGATGTTCTCCATACTCTGCAAACCAAGCAAAGGTATTAGTGATCCCTTTTATTCTCTGGATTATACTAAAAATAAAGATCCTAAAATGGCTTAGAAGGACAAGAAGCCAGTGTAAAAAGAAAGATGGCCTGCTGGGAGGAATAATTTAAAACAGAAATGTGAGGCACTTCCCTAAGAAATCCCCAAACTGATAAAACTTTGTGATTGGGGTTTGATCTTGCAATTGGATTTCTCATTTGGAGCCTTCCACTGGCACAGGGTCTTGTAAGAGGGGTCAGCCTGTATTTGGGGTTAGTATGAGTGTTTTCAGTTGCTGAATCAGAGTTGCAGGAGGCAGGCTTGAGGTGGTTCAGACATTGCTGTGAAGCTGTACGGTGATTTCAGTCAGTGACTGTGGATGCAGAGATCTCCTCAGTGCCAATAGGAAAAAGAGAGGTATAAATAACAATGAGAAGAGGGACCAGTACTTGACGTGATGACAGTTTGTTTGCCAGCCAAGTAAATGTGTCAGGAGGTCACTGAGAAGTATCTATGGCAACCAGGGGATGGAGGATGGCTCTGCTGGGCCAGCGTTGCTTGCTGGGTGGGACCCCAGGCAGGGAACTGTGATATGACCTGATTAGGACTAAGCTACTAACTGAAATTGATAGTATTTAGCAGTTACAATGTTTAAAAAATTAAAGTGGAAAGCAGGAAAAAAAAATCAGTGGAAAATGGGGGAAAAAACTGGACCGCAGAGGTTGGTCTGATATCTTTCCAATTAAACAGAAAGAAAAACATAAAAAGCCAAACCTCAGTACATGTTAAAGTGTGGTAAGATCTCTGGAGGGAGGAAGGATATTTCTCATTTCTGCTAGGAATGTTTTTACTCTGTGTTGTCTTAATTTTTCTTAAAATTTATTTTTTTTTTTAAGAAGTCAGACTGGTCAGGAATCTCACAAACCCACCCCGGAATTGCCATTGGGGCGCCTATAATGTAAAGCACCAAGTCTTTCAGACCTCTGATGGCAGAGGCAGTGGCTTCAGTACCTGTGGAGTCCCATCTGCAGAGCAGGTTAACTGAGTTCCCAGCGTCCCACCGTTGAAGCAGCTGCCTTAGACAGTAACAGGGGACAGGCTGTGAGTGACCTGAGGGGTGGTTGTTTTTGGTTGTCCTGAACACTGGTGTTCGCTGGGCTGTAGCGAGGAAGGTGTCAGCCTCTGCCACGGTCAGTGGCAGAGCAGAAGGCAGCTTTCCTCAGTGACCGCTCTGGATGCAGGTCAGGGAAGAGGAGGTGAATTGCCAGCTTGTTTCTTTAGCCTGTAACTCAGAGTATTAAAATCTGCTGTGGAAGCGCTGTGTGTTCTTTTCCCTTCACCACCCTCCAGTCTGTACTGCAGCATGGAAGCCCAGAAAGTAGTGCTGCCGTGTAGTGCTTTGGGGTTCAAGGACTATGGCATTACACTGCATTCTCTAGGACATTCATTATCTCCTGGATGCATCATCATTGCCTTTATTTTAATGAACATGCACTGAAATAACATGGTAAAAATCTGCAGTTTGTCTGAGCATCCTTCTTTCCAGGGGCCTGTTGCACTCTTTATAACCCAAAGTTTTGCATCTGACATGCTCCTTGCTGCTCAGATAGTCTTCTCAGTTATGACCCCGTGTTTGCTCTGAGCCAACCTCAAACTATCTGCTTTGAGAGGATTGCACCTTCCTCTCGAACCCTCAGTTTGAGCTTGTACATTCCTACGTTTTGTCAGATGCTAGCTGGTGCCACAGCCCCACGGGTGACACACAGAGGAGCCCAGGGTCACCACAGCTCAGCGAGGTGCTGGCAGCTGCAGGGGTGGTACCTTCAAGCACAGGGGAGCCAAGAGGGGTAGGTCATGCTGCTCTTGAGGTGCTCCCTCTGCATACCCATGGAACAACACAAGGAGACTTCTAGGTCTTCTGTATCCCTGCCAAGTGAAACATTACTACAGTGCATGGTGATTCAGTGGGAATAAAGGGAAATAAAAGGCAGAATTGTTTGCAGGATCACAAAACCGTTGACTCTTTCAAATCTCTCTGAAAGGTGGGGCATTGGAACAGGCTGCTCAGAGGGTGGTGGAGTCACCATCCCTGGAGGGGTTCAAAAAACCATGTAGATGTGGTACTTGGGGACACGGTTTAGTGGTCATGGTAGTGTTGGGTTTGTGGTTGGACTTGATGATCTTAGAGGTCTTACCCCAACGTTAATGATTCTATGATGCTGTGAAAGTAAATGACTGAACAAGTCTACAGCTGGTTCAGTTGGGATGTGCAGCTCAAGCCATAATTTTCTGTTTCGAGAAGATAAAATCTGGTTATTGTTTAATGAAATAGGAAGTCAAGGCTTGAAATTGTGTACAATTCAGATGCTTTTCTTCCACAGGATTGCGTAGTGTTTTTTATTTTCTATTCTGTCTTCTCAGGTCAGTATCTAGAAATTTACTGTGGTAAGTCTGCATGACAGAGAACATGGTTTGTTCTGGCACAAGAAGAACAGCCAGGCAGTGTTTCTTCAGCTTTAGAAAGCCTGGAGGAAGGAAATAAGCCAGTCAAACTTGCTGCTGCAAAATGTTGCTGGAAAATGACTTCATAAAGCCTTTCCCAAGTGCCCATGAATCCCAAAAGGTTCTCTGTGCTACCGAATTTACTGTGCTGAGGTTGTGTGCGCTGGGACCATGCATTCTAGCAGAGCTGGGATGGACCATTTGTCTGTGGCTGTACAATGGTCTTGTTCATACAGTCAAGTTCACCTTGCTTTATTTATAAATGTGTCATGACATCACTGTATTATGATCTGATACTGTCTGTAGTGGGGGCAGGGGCTGAAGCAGAACCTTACTGAAAAATCTCCTGTCTGGGAGGTGATGAGTTTGGAATCATTTCTGATGGATGATTCTAGTGCCACTTGCATCTATAGTTCTGATGTCTATGAAACACGTTAACAATGGTGGTCCTTAAAAAACAAATTCTATTCCTCCCAGCACACAGAGACTGCCCTAGAATTTTCCTTGTTACCTGTTTTTGGATCCCATTTTGTTGGCAGTGTGGTACAAGCTGTAGCTGGCACCCACATCATACAGTGCGAGGCGTTGTGTAAATGTGGGCAGGGCTGGAGCCTCTGCAGTTGCTCTATTTGTAGCACAAACTCCTTCATCTTTTCTGTGTCGTATTTGGACAGAATTTAACAAACCTAGTGTAGGGCCTGAAGTGGCAACCAGCGTTGTATCAAAGCACTTACTATATTAAAAAAGAACATGCTTGTACTGCACAAGTTATGTATAGCTAGCTATTTTGTTTGACTGACAAAAGAAAAGGTATTTGGAAAGTATTTTTAAAATCTACAGATTTTTATTTCATGTCAAAATACAGTATTAAGAAACCTCACTGTGAAAGCATATATTGATAAAAGCAGCTCCCCCATCCGTTTTAGGGTATAGCTGTGACCCAAAGGCCAGTGTGGTCAGTAGCCTTCATTCTGTGTTGGTGTTGGAGTACAAAGGACAGTCCATGGGTACGGTCTGTTCCCCAGGATTTGGCCAGTGTGGTCAGTAGCCTTCATTCTGTGTTGGTGTTGGAGTACAAAGGACAGTCCATGGGTATGGTCTGTTCCCCAGGATTTGGTGCAGAGGGTCTACCCTTAGTAACAGGACGAAGTTCCTTAGGGGATCCAGATGAAATGTTTCAGCAGATGAGGTGTGGTGGGTGAAACCTGTGCAGTGGCACCAACCCACCTGCTAAATTGGACAAAAATGTTGGTCCAATGTCTAAGCACTTGACTTTAAGTATTAGGGAAAATAAAAGTGGATTTTCTCCTTCCTATGCCAGAGAGCCATTGGAAATGATTTTAAACAGGCAGATTACAGATTCAAAAGTATGTATAGCTAATTTATCACAAACAAGGCACGCTTGTTTCCTCACTCCTTTGCTTCGGAGACACTGTTAACTAGTTTTTCTAAGGCTGTAACACACACAGACATTAAACAGGGAACAGTAGAAGGCAGAGGAGTAACAGCAGTGACGGCAGAAACACCACTCAGCTTCTTATTAAATAAAAACTGTTTTGCTTCCAAGTTCTTAAGTTGCTGTAGTTATTTAATCTAGTTTGGCCAACCTCTCTTTTTAAGACATTTGTGCTGCTCAAAGATGTGAAGATTTATTTTTTTTTGCCAGAACACTTTGTTGGTTTAGATAATAACCCTTTTTCCCCCCATCATTTTTGTTCAAGACATGAGATAAACAGTTTCAGATTGAGGCTTGGCCCTCATTAGTTGGAATTTCAGGAAGCAGAAAAAGGGAGTGCTAACAGAGTGCCTTCAAATAAATCATGATTAATTGCATGTAGAAGTGCTCTGACTTCATTTGAATATGCTTAACAAGCCTTTACTGACTACCACCAGATTCTGCTGCTCAAGAGTAAAACTGAGAGTACGTAGCATCAGCACCTATTTGAATATAAGCCTGGCCCTGCTTTCGCTGCTAGAAAGCACAAGCGGGAGTTGTGCTGCAGTCTGCTGTAGGCAGAGAGAAGGAGCTGTCACAGAGAGCAGACTGGATCCCAAAACTGGACATCCTGTGTGTACGACACGGGTACAGCTCTTCTTCCCCAGCAGCACTGAGCAAAGCCTACTTTGAAAGAGGCTTCTGCTTTCTTCACCTTCGTTGCCCTGCTGAGTGCCCTTTTGCCTGCTCTTTCCTTTAAAAAAAGGCCTTTTCCAGTCCTCCACCCATTTCACCAAAGGCTTTCACAGTGTTATTTGGCCATATTTGAGTTTTTCATTGCCACTAGAGCAGCCTGCACGATGCACCTTTCCGTGCAGTTGAACATGTTTGGAGTGTTTCTGTCTGTGCTCCATCACACCTGGGACTTTGGGGGCCTGGCCCTTTTGCAAGGCAAATTCCTTCTTGCTCACGGCTGCCAGGGTGTAGTTCTGCTTTCTGTAGGATCCTTCCCTCTGAAAGTCACTCTTGCTATATCAGCAAGTGGGAGGTGCTCTTTTTGAGGGTGGGGAGGAATGAAGGGGGAGAAGAGTAGTTTTCATACTCTAGGCTGTTGTCACTGAAGTAATGCAGCACACTTGCTGTATTGGCCAGCAGTTAAGCTATTACACCACTTTACCATTCATCATCTTCATCAATGTGCTCAGCATTTGGTCATAAGGGTTAACTTGGGAGAGGAGATGGCAGTTTGTTGAGAGGCACTAGGGTGAAACCTTCATTAAAAAGTAGGAGCCGGAGGAGCCCAGCTCCCCAGCCTCAGTAGAAGATGCATCCCCAGGGGAGAGTTCCTCTGGCTTTGGTGTGATTCGTACCATCTTTCTTTAACCAGGGTCTGTGGTTAAATCAGAAGGGGCAGCTGCCTTCTACAGCTTTGTGGCTTTGTAGCTTTTTCACCACTAAGGAAGGAGAAAAGCTTTTCCCTTGGCAGCTTGATGTAGCCAAGATCCAAGAAGCCCCACATTCTCTGTGGTTGTGTTGTTACTGCCAACTCGCAGTCTCATTCAGGGGCATTACGCTTAATTGCTTTGTGCCTCTCTTCCTCTTTTTCTTATGCTGTGGGGTTTAAGTCCCCTCCCCTCGCACATGGGAAGGTTTCTTGGGGGAGTCAGCTGGGTGGCATTTTCTGTGCTACATTCTGAGCAGTGCAGCCTGAAGATCCCCTGGTTTTATGCAGATGAAAGTGCCTTCTTTCTGAAGTCATGTAACAGCAAAGTGCTGTGAGCCCAATGCTGAGCTGGACGAGAAGCTGTCTGCCCTGAAAACTGATTCCAGGTAGCTTTTATAAATTTGGTCTGTGCCTTTGATGATATTTTTCCCATGTCCTTCTTTCTAAAGGAAGTAAAGGCAAAGGCAAGGCTTTAATCTGTTATCAGCTCCACAGATTCCTATTTGGGTTTTTTTCAGTTTCTGGCATTAGTAAAAGAAACAGGGCCTGTTCTTAAAAACAGATCATCATCAAGGGGAAGGAGCAGCAGGATGGTAACTGGTGTCTGGAAGAGAAATGGAAAAGCCAAGTATCATGGCAGGGAGCTACAGGTTGAGGGTTAGGGTGGGAAAATAGAGGAGATGGGAGCTAGAATATCACTAAAATGCCTGCAGAGTAGTTGAAAATGTTGAACAGGAAAGAGGAGAAAGGAGAGAATGGAGAGGAAGCGTATTGGAAGGTAGTGGCAGTGGATTTGAGGAGCAGGAGGCTCTGTAATTGCGCATAAAACTTTAGCAGTGTAAAAGGCTGGAGTTCATTCTTGGTGTCAGGCTAATGAGAGCTCAGGGTTTTAGTTCTTACCTCTGGAAGCAGAGTGGCTGTGGGGTGAAGAGGTCTGCCCCAGAAGACATAAACCAGTTGTTGGAAAGGTCTCATCTTCTGTCCTTCTTAGGCAGTCAGGGAGCTGTGAAGCAATGGGAACACTCAGAGATGTGCACGGGTCTTGTCCTAACCCTTGTCCCACTCCATCCTTCCGAGTCCTCTTAACCTTAACTGGCTAATGCTCCAGTGGCAAAGTACAAATGCTATCAACCTTGCTGCTAGGAAAATTGGTGGTAGTTTTAAGTGTTTTTTAAAGAAAACCAGTGGTGAGGTGGTTCAGAGTAAAGGTTTAATTTTTAGTTTGGTTGTTTAGATTTTCAGTTTATTCTTCCTCAGCTGTGCTTGTGCAGATTGTGTTTCAGGTAATGCAGAAGAAATAATGTCCAGTTCTTTTTTTTTTAGCTCACTGGCTTACTGGACACAATTTGAGAGGAGAAGGTTATTTTTCTTAGAATTTTTTGTGATATCTGAGACTAAGGTACCTCACTAGCAATTAAGAAATAGCTTTACTTTTCACAGATGTATTTTACATCTTTTTATGCCATACATATATCTCTTTCCAGCCTTTCTCACCTAGCAACTTTCCAAGAAATCCAGCTTAATTTAATAGTAGTTGCAAGCTTTTGCATTGTTATTCCAGTCTTAGTTCTTTCCAAAAGAAAGGCAAATTACAGAAAGATAGAGACTGCTAGATGATGATATCAATTTGCTTTTCACAGTTAGGCACAATAAATTACTTCTCCTTGCAGGTGAAATTTGCTGCACTGACATGTTTCCTCCTCCACAGAACACAGTTGGGTTCTGAGACAGGGATAAAGAGCTAGCAGTCATGAAGCTGAAACAGCATTTAACGTTTTATTTAACTTCATATTTATTTGCTTGATAAGCTACACGGTAAGCTGTATGGATGGGTTTTTTTGCTATTGTATTTTAATTTCCTGTTACCTGTGAGGAATTTATACTCAACTTTGTGATAAGTTCCCCCAGGGAGCATAACATCATGGTCAAAAAAAACCAAACCACCAAAAACTCAAACCAAAAATACCCAACCAAAATCAGAAACCCCACAAAACAACAAAACCAAAAAAACCCAAGGCCCAGAATCCTACAGGCTTTGCTTTTTCAAAATTCCTCATGTGAAAAAAAATCAAAGAGCTTTTCTGCGTAGGGAATGAGGAGAGAAATCTCCTGAGTCAACTACATTTTTGACAAAGCAGGTTTTATTTTTTATGTCCTGAATCAGTGTTAGATTATTGCAGTCTCATTCCATCTTAATTTCATCAGTCAGTGGTGTTCTTTCAGCATGAGCCTGGCACAGGGGATGGCAGAGTTAGCCTCTCTGTGTGTAATTATTCTCTAGTCTGCAAGGGTAGAAAGGACCTTGTAGAGGCCAGCAGCACTGCCCTATTAAACCTGCTGCAAATGTGATCTGAGGCATTGAACACTTGAAACTTAAAGTACTTTGAACAAAACTTGGAAAGTAATTTTTGGTTATAGCGAATGCACCAAGGATTTATTACAAGAAAAAGGGGCTAATGCTCTTACCCTGTAATGAGCCCCACAGAGGCAAACTTTGCTTCTCTGTTTACTCCAAAGGTGGTGAGTTTGCCTTCCTCTTGGTGAGAGGCACACAGGAGTGGGCCCTACCAGCAAAACACAGATTTTATTAACTAACTTGACCTAACCAGAAATAAAACAACCTCTTCTGTGGGGTGAGTTCATTGTGGCACCTCCTCTGATGTCCTGACTTCTCGTGTTAAAGACAACCACTCTGTGTCTGGGTGCTTACAGGGAGAAGATGAAGTAATAGGCAGTAAATATCTGCTCTGTGTGTCTGATAGAAGACAGAGAAGGTTGCCTCCAGCTTATAGAGCTTCACTGCAAAATCAAGTGTTTTAAAATCCAGTGTTTTAAATGGCCACATCAGTTCTTGCCCTCAGAGGCATGTCAGGACACGCAGCTGCAGCATGCATATTTGTAAGAGTCAACCTTTAGTTTATGCTTTAGAAACCTCATAGAATTTCCACAGTGGTGCTGGGGTCCTGTCTGCGTTTCACAACCGTATCAGTTAAGGTCAGAGCGATCAAATCCAGTTAGTCCTGGCCTCATTTCCAGAGCAGGCAAGTTGCCTGCAACCCTCCACTTTGCTTTAATGGGCCTCTGGGCACACACAGCACTACTGTGAAGGAGGCCAGCTATGTAGGTCCCCAAGTATGGATTGGTACCTAATTTAGTGTATCCAGGGGTGAAAACGTCGGCTTAGTATTCTCTCTCCCTGGGACTCCTGTTCTGTGTTTTGCTCTTTGTCTTTGAGACAGGAGCTGTCATTCACTGTATGCCTGTACAGAAGCCAAGTAGGTCAGTGCCTCTCGGTACTACTCTGTTCTGTGTCACCCCATGGGTGACTTATCACTCCTTATTGAATTGCTGAAATGTTTTAGCGGGGCTCTGCTTGGGTTACTCTGGGCCTGGGGGCTGCTTGAGCCATGGGTGAGCAAAGGGGGACAGAGCAAGCTCCATCTCCTTAACAGGTTCCTGTAAGGTGGAATGTGGGAGTTGCCCTTTCCTGAAGACTTGAGCCAGAAGAGGTACAAAAAATGCAAAAGCACCCAGAAGACAGACTCTGGTCCCAAAGTGCATGCAAATCTCCTCTACACTAAATTGATTTTTTGTTTGGTCCAGCTTTCCTCTCTTCCCTGGGCCTCTTTTGCTCAACTTCACTCTCAGCTGGCTCATCTTTATTTTCTTTTGCTTGCACCTTCACTCATTTTCCTTCTATTCAGATGTTCTCTTCCTCATTGAATGCAGAGCCTCAGTAGAGCCTGGGCTGCATCAAAAGAAGTGTGGCCAGCAGGTCAAGGGAGATGATTCTTCCCTATGTATCTGCTCTTTGTGAGACTCCACTTGGGGTACTGCATCCAGTTCTGGAGCCCCCAGCACAGGAAGGACATGGACCTTTTGGACAAGGACCAGAGGAGACCATGAAGATGATCTGAGGGCTGGAACCCCTCTGCTGTGAGGACAGGCTGAGAGAGTTGGGGTTGTTCAGCCTGGGGAGGAGAAGGCTCCAGGGAGACCTTACTGCAGCTTTCCAGTATCTGAAGGGGGGGCCTAGAGGAAAGCTGGGGAGTGACTTTTTACAAGGGACTGTAGTGATAGGACGAGGGGTAGTGGGCTCATACTGGAAGAGGGAGGAGATTTAGATAGAAATTAGGGAGAAGCTCTTCACTATGGGGGTAGTAAGACACTGGTCAAGAGCAGGTTGAATGAGGCTTTGAATAACCTGGTCTAGTAGGAGGTGTCCCTGCCCATGGCAGGGGAGTTGGAACTAGATGATCTTTAAGGTCTCTTCCAGTCCAAACCATTCTGGGATTCTGTGTTTCACTACCAAACCAGCTGCAGGGGAGGAGAAGACCCAAGAGCTGTCTGTTCACACATCTTCCCCTGAGACACAGTAGCTTACTGCTTGCTTGTTCCAGGTCTGCTTGAGGGCAGAGCAAACTAAAATAGCTTAAAATACTTGCTGCTGTTGAGGGTGAACATGTGACTGCCTCAAACTGCATCACCACCAAAAGCTTACAGAAATAACATGTGGTCTGCTGCCATCTGCTTACACCTCTTTCTTCCACCCTCTGTTGCTCTTGTCACTTGAGGCAGCTGTAAGCTCTTCAAAGCAAAGGCCATCTTCTCTGTCTTTGCAGAGGGTGTGCTGCTGTGGCCCCTTCTCCACCCCATCTTTGCACTGTAAGACAATAATAATGGAGTTGATAGTTTTATAATGTATCTTAATGGGGATGTGGGCTGAACCAAAGAGGAGTTTAATTTTGTGGTATCTGCCCAGTTGTAACTCATCCCTGACATGTATTTGTTGAAAACACTCAGATCTCACGTATTGATCAATGATGTAATTGTCATCCTATAGTAGGCCAGATGATGTAATTCTTACCCAGTTACTGAAGACAGTGACCTTGAGACAGATCAGATGGTTTAGCAGCATGGATGGGTCACTGATTATAAAATGCCGTTGTTTTAAAACTAAACTGTCACCTGTTAATTATTGGGGAGGAATAACTACAACAAAATACCAACGTGTCACAAAAGATACAGCACTTAATGGCTTCTACCAGCAATTACATGCTCTTGCTTTGACAGGTGACAGTTGATGGGTTTGTTGTTTTGGCTGTCATTTCCATTCATGTTGGGGTAGTATAAAAGCTGACTTGTGTGAGCCCCAGGAAAACATTTATTTCTGTTATGTCACATACTTAAAATAAAAAAAAAAAATTAGAGGTAGATGTGATAGGAGAAATTCTGGTAGATGGAAGGAAAATGCATTGCACAGTTTTGCCAGTGAGAAAGCCTAGTTTCCTGTGCACCCTCCTCCAACTAGAGATGGCCTGAATATATTTTTGAAAAAGAGGTAGCATCCCTTTTAATTTGAATATTTAATAAAAGAAAAAAAGCTATAAGCATCAACCAGCTTTTGCTTTTAGATAAACAGCAGGTAGAACTGGAGAAAGGTCATAGAGAAAGAAGAAATAAAACCACTTGCTATGATTGCTAATAACATGGCTGGGAAAAAGATGTATTTTTATCAAAGTGGGAGAGGCTCTGAGAGATACCAGTGCAAGTCTAAGAAATGTTTCGTTATGAGAAACATGGATCCTGAAAAGAAAAAACAGGTTTGAAAAGACAAATGGTTGAAAAGCTATTTTTGGTTCTACTCTTGGTATTTTGTTCTTAACTACTAATGCGTTCCTGGCCTAACATTTGCTGTTTCGTGTCAGAATTTTTTGGGTTTTTTTCATCCTCTCTCCTTAGTAAGCTGGCACGTTTGCAAGATAAGTATTAAACTGAGGAACTTGCCAGAGACTTCTCTTCAAGCAAATACTTACTGAAAGTAGTGGAAAAAGTTAATAATTTGCATGAATTTATGACCTGATGAAGAAGACTATGAAAGAGTGATCTGACTAATTAATTACTGCAATGAATTGATCTTAGGACATGGCTCAGTCGGATTCTGTGTTGTCCGCTCTTCTTGGAGGCAGAAGTTTCTCCAGTACCTTATGACTAATGACTGTTATAGGCAATAATTTATTTTTCTGAGTTCTATGAGCATGTGCTTTGTATCGTTAAAATACATTTCCCCATTTCAAGGACTTAAGTCTTCTGTTTCCCTACAGTATTTGCTTATGGATGATATTACCTCATGTCTAGGGGACTCCTAACATGTTAGGTCTCCTGGTCTGTTAAAAGCAGTTAAGAAGTTAAAGTCAGTCCAGTTCTTATGTGCCAAGAGCCTTGTGCTTGGAAATCCTTCGTGCTCTGCCTTAGTGAGAATTTCAGGTTTCAGAGGGGTGAAATAAGAACTTTGATGGAATGTGGTACCTTCAACAGTATTTCCTTTCTAAGTGTGTAATAAATCTACATGCGGATAATTGAAACTGTGAGAAAATAATGAAAAGAAGGAAATTATTTTAATCCTGTAAAGCCAGAGGAAACAGAAGATCTCTCACACATGCTCCCTGCTCCAGGGATTAAGCACGTGTCTTCATTTTTAAGCAAGCTTCTGTGGTACGGTGCAACCCCTTCAAATATTAAGTTTCTTTGACAGACAGAGGCTCTGGCTGCTTGGGGGACCATTCTTCACCGAATTGTGAGCCCAACTTCTGAGTGTTCTGCTCTCCTTTGTGGTTTAATTCCTACAGCCTTGTATGAGCTAGGCAACTGCTTTTACCCCTGTTCTAGAGTCACAGAGCATTTTCAGTTGGAAAGACCTTTAGGGCCTGGCCCCATAGACTTGTGTGTGTCTTAAGTGTAAGATGTAGCAGGTCTCTAAACACTTCCTCTGGAGTTATGGTGGGTTCATTCTGCTCATCCATATCTACCAGGTCAGAGGGATGGGTACCTCGAGAACAACTGGTCTTACTTGTACAGACTGAGGCAGAGAAGGTATTAAGTACCTCAGCCTTTTCCTCATCCTTTGTCACTGTGTTTCCCCCAGCATCCAGTAAAGGATGAAGATTCTCCTTAGCCTTCCTTTTGTTGCTCATGTATTTATAGAAACTTTTTTTATTGTCTTTTATAGCAGTAGCCATGCTAAGTTCTGTTTGGGCTTTGGCTCTTCTAATTTTCTGCATAACCACATGACATCCTTGTAGTCTTCCCAAGTGGCCTGCCCCTTCTTCCAAAGGTCACAAATTCTCCTTTTTTTCCTGAGTTCCAGCCAAAGCTCTCTGTTCAGCCAGGCTGATCTTCTCTGTTGGCTTGTCTTTTGGCAGATGGAGCTGATCTGCTCCTGTGCCCGCCCTTGTTGAAGAATGTCCAACCTTCCTGGACTCATTTGCCCTCCAGGACTGCCTCCCCAAGGACTCCTATGGATTCAAACACATCAATATCCCTTGTGTCTTTACTGCTTCATGGATCTCCATCGCCTGTCCCACTGAAGTGGCAGACTGAAGGACCTCGCTGGCACACTGTCCCTCAAACATTGGCATGCTTATCTCCAGTGAGCTGGGTTTGATCCCTTTTCTCACCTGGAGAGGTGAGGTAGTTGCAGAGGAGACACATCTGCTGTGCTGGGCAGGAACTTGCTGCCGTTGCCCACTGTCCCTTGAGTCACTGCCTTCAGTGAGGATGTGGAATCCTCCATGTCACACGTCCTGCCTGCCTGTTGGGCCTGTCACAGGGTAGGCACAGTATGGTTCCAGTAGTCTTTCTCACACTCCCTGGTAGTCCTCAGCCTCCTCACCTCCTCCAAGTTACCTGGGAGGGTGGAAGAGCCCAGACCTGTCCTGTACCACATCCAGCATGGTCTCAAACTCAAGGATGCTTTTTCCAGATGCTCACTTTTGCTCCAGGAAACTTCTCTTTTCTTCAGAGCCCTTTGCTGGGTAGGCTGTCCCTTAAGATTTCCTGTTCCAAACTTACTAGTGTTTTATGGTATCTCTTGTGGTAAGTCCGTAACCATCTGCACCTTAAATAGTTGTGCTTCAAGACACAGGGAGGTACATTCTCATCTGGTGTAAGTCACTGTAGCTCCTCAACCTAGAAAAACTCCAGTGGCTTTGTACCAAAGCGCTATCTGGTGAATTATGGGGATGGAAATCTTCCTCACACCACTTAGTAGTAGTCCGTGTTTCTTTAAAGCTGCACTTAAGAAACTGGGTCTCTCAAATGAAAACATGGATCCTTTGCTTTATGACGTTTTTCTTCATAAACCTGTAAAGAAACTTGGACACAGTCCAGCTAATTATGGGTTATTTTTTTTTGCCCTGAATTCCTTCACTACTCAGCGAATTTTTTTCCACTTGTCCATTGCTCTGCTAGCCAAGGTGGAACATTATGGGGACTTGCTGCATTGTCTAGAGGCTGTTGAATTGTCAGGATGAGAGATCTGTGTATGTGATTTTCCTGGAAGACTCAATGGAAAATCAGGATGATTTTAAGGGCGTGGAGGGTGAGTTTTTACTGGTTGCCTGGCACTGAGGGATGTAGATGTTGTTAGGTAGGGTATCAAAACCTCATGTGAATCATAATTAACTCCAGTATGCCCCATGAAATACAAGTCAGGCCATACACTTCAGATCTTTGAATCTGTCGAGTTACTCTTTAGACAAGCATCTCTTTGGACTTGGTTTGCTCTTTTCTTCCCACAGTTCTGCTTGGAAGTGAGAGGGTTTAGGTGAACTCATTGCTCAGCCCGACACTCACCAGGTTGTGTGTACATTCCCATCTACTGCATTATTCTTTCTGTAGTCAAGATATACTCACCAGGTGGAGAGGTGGAGCTCTCCAGCCAGAGACCTCACCATGAAACTGTTTGGTAGAACACTCTGGGTTTGGCTTAATTTCATTTCATCTCCCCTTGAAGGAAGGTTTCTATTTTCTTTGCCATTTCTTTCATCTTGCCTAACTCTGTAGGGGTGCCAGGCTTTCCTGGTAACTCACACTGCACACAGTTTGCTTCTTCCCACGTATGTTTACCTGTCCAGTCGAGGAAAAAGTTCAGCTTGGTCCACATAATAGACATATATAATGGGTGAGCACAGAAGACAAGATAATGATGTTTGCAGAGCTTGTTTGTTTGATTCAGATACGTGAGAGCCAGGAAGTCCAAGTTAATGCAGGGGTCAGCAACTTAGAGCTGGATCTAGATAGGGGGGAAAAAAAAAAAATACACAGGCTTCCTTTGTGTTACAGCTCTCATCATGGTTACACAGGTACAGGAGTAATGCTTCACACTCTCCCAGTGTAGTTATGGTGTATTATGGGCAGTAAAAGTCAGGTCTGCCTATATTTACTAATAAATAGGTTTTTGTGATGCTTGAAGACCCCTGGACAAGACAGAGTTTGTGCTATACGGTGTGATGGAGCTCAGTTTATCAACTTTTATTTTAAGAGGCTTTCAGAAGGTCTCAGCAGTGCTTTAAGACCTTACAACGATCCATTCCCAGTGGAGGGCCTGAGAGATGGGTCTGTCTGTAGCTGTGCTCCACCCCTGCACTTGGAGGCTGCCTGCCTCCTGCTCTTTGAGACTCTTCTCGTTTTTAAATCGTTCCTACCAACACATGCTTTGGCTCTTGTTGTGTGGAGGAGAGCAAGTAGTAAGCACCAAGGCCTGTGATTGAAGTTTGTCCTGATGGGAATGTCCCATCCAATGAAGGGAAAGATCCTGTGTAAGTGGGACCTGTTTTGCTTTTTTCTTCCTTCCTCTGCTTGTACATCTTCTTATAATCTGAGCAGTCTAGCATCAGTCTTGAAAGGAAGCTCTGCACAGCACAAATTTGGACTGTTCCATGGGAGAACCTGCCTGCCTGCCTCTCTCAATAAAATCAGAAAGTTAGATCTTTTGCCTCTTATTTCAGAAGTGTTGCAGGAGGAAGAGGCACTTTACAACTCCTCTCTGTCATGCAGTAAAACTGGGTGGTAGTCACCTTTGGGGAAAAAAATGTTTCTTACCCTGCTGCTCTTTTCTTCTGAGGCTCAGCAGCAGCAGTGGTCCCCTCTGCAGAGGGTTCAGGAGTGCAACAGGCACCCTAGAAAATGAACAACCCTTGAGTCATTTGCATGGTGGGTCAGAATCCAGCCTGCCCGGCTGCCGGAGCGCAGACCGCCAACTTTCACATTTGAGTCATCTGCTGAAAAGCTGCATATTTTTATGAAGGAAGAACTAAATGTTTGCTTTAAAGTAATTTTATTTGTTTTCTTGTAGCTGAATCATGTGGCTTTTAGATGGCGAAGATGATGTATCGACAGGATTTTCTTGCTGCCTTTCTGTGTCTGCTGAACTACAATGATCAGAGTTTGACCTTGCTTCCAGTCATAAGAACAATTGTTTGATTCTAGTGTGAACATCAGTGTTTGTGTCTGTAGAAATCAATCAACACTCCTCCTAAGTTTTGTAAATAAGCTGTGACTGTGACACTTGGATTTCCTGTCTCTTGCATATCTGAATCAAAAAATCTCTGTACACAACGGTGTCTTATCTTCCACGTTTACCATCTATTTCCTCATTAATAGGTGTAATCTTGATTTCAGTCTGTGTTTCTTCTGTTGATATATGTCCAGACATCAATGGAGCCTGTAATTTTCTTTTCTTTTAATTCTACATCATGGATTTGTTTAAGGGACTTTCTCAGTAATAGCAGTAGGAAATACTGCAAGTAGTGTAAGAAAAGCTGGTTGAACTGCCTACAATCAGCATTGCACAACATGTAGTATTTTTCCAGGATAACCTTTTAAAGTGATATTTTTCCAAACCCAGTGGCAGTTTCATGTTGATTTTTCTTCCTTCTTACTTTTCAGCATGAATGATTCAGGTTGTCTTGAGATATAAACTCCTGCTTTTTTGTATATTTTTTTAAAATAGGCCAGCTGGTTCATTGAGTACCTGTGCAGCACCTTCACATTTGGGGTGGATGTCTGAAATTTGGCAGTGGAGTTGCCCCACTGTTAGAGATCTGCTGTCTTATTTGCAGGAAAAGTTGCCTGTAATCAGTCACTTTATAAACTCTGAAATGTCTCATTTTGTGCCCAGACAGCAGGAGCTTGTTAGGTAGTGCTGCACTGGGGATACTCTGTTTTAGTTGAAGGAGTTGCTCTGATATTGCTCCATCTGTCTCCCAAGGAGCACTGTGGTCCTAGGCACAGCAAGCAAGAGGAAGGAGATTGTCCTCCAGTGTTTTCAGCAAAGCTGGTGGTTGCCCAGGCAGGGTGGAGCAGAAGGAAGGGATGGAGAGAGAACGCAAGCTATAGGAGGTGTGGTCAGGAGAGGTGGTGGGGAAGGTGGGACCGTCTGAACAGGGAGATGTGGGGCCAGTTCTCGCTGCAAGCACCAAGTGTGGGGACAGTATTTTAGAGCTGGTGTGACTGACGGATGGGCTGTGTGATAGGATTGAGATCAAGATGAGGACCCAGGAGGATACTGGGTAAGGAGTCTGAGGAGGGAGCCAACAGGACTGAAGTGACAGAAGAGAAGGTCAGAGGGAGATTTCTGTTCTGTACGTTGGGATGGAGTTCGTGATTCCTCAGGCTGCAGCTGGATGCTGCTGGTCCTGTCTGGTGTGAAGATACAAGCCCATTGCACCTCTGGTTGGTTGTCACAGTCCCAAGTGCTTGATACAGCTTTGTAGCCCTACTGAGGCAGCAGACTGAGTTACGTAGGTGCTGTCCCTCTGCATCAGTGCAAAAACCCTGGTGTGAAACCACTCAGATAGGTTAAACTGCTGCTCTGTTCCAAGCGTAGCTTTGGGCTGAGGCGGATGAGGAGCGTTCACGCAGTTCGTTCAAGCAGCTCGGTGGTGGAGAAGCCATCTCCAACAAGAGGATGCAACAAGTGTCTTGCTAGTGGTAGTACCTCATGTGACTGCATCTCTTTCAGCCTGTCCACACCCCTTAGCCTTGCTGTGCTCTCAGCGTGGCTTGGTGAATGCAGATGGTGTCTCAACCCTGCAGTTTCGAGTCACTTGAGCTCCGCTCCTCTGTTCCCACTGGCAGTTAGCTCAGTGCCTCTGATGGATCAGGTCTTTTTATTTCTGTTTAAAAGTTTCAGTCCTGGTAATGATTTTGACCTGTGCCTACGTGCAGATGTCCTTTTTTGTGTCTGCCTGTGTCAGCACAAGCTTCCACACGCTCGCTGCACCTCCCCGTGGAAATGGCCCTCTTTGGTCTGCTCTGGGGTGGAGTGAGTGCTCCCCAGCTGGTTGGAGGCAAAACTGAGTTAGCACAAAAGACCTTAAAGAGTTCTTTGTAGCTGCTCCATTTGATTTTCACCATAACAGATTACAGAACGCTTTTACACCAGCCTGCTAGCAATTCTGAGGGGAGAGAGCCATCGCAGGAAGAGGGGCAGCTGGGGCCAAGCACGTGTGTGGAAGGAAGACCTTACCAAGTGGCATAGCTGGGTTTGGAAGGGACCTTTCTCCACAACCTCAGGCTCTCCGAGTCTCAGCTCTGTCTGTGCGATGGGGGAAGAAAAAAACCTTCTCACAGGCCTGTTGTGAACATGTGCTAATTTTAGTGTATCAGGCAGTTAGGTAATGTGGTGACAGCCAGAAAATAACCTATAAGGAAATAGCTTATTCTGACCGTTTTTAATAGTGAGAATGAAGCAAACTACTGAGTGTTGCTTATTTAGTAACACCAGCTCTACTATACCATGAATGGCACCATTTCCTGTGGAAAAAAACCCCAGTGTGATCATAAAAGTAAGAAAGAAGATGAAATGTTGAGCAATTGGCTGTATTTCTGGTATTTCCATGTCTTTTTTTGTTCTTGAATTAACATTTTTTATGTGTCTGTATATGTTTGTGTGTGTAATCAGCTGTTTGTGACCAAGTTTGCAGTTGCTGAGTACTTTCTGTCCAGAGATGTTAAGCATTTTCAAGAGGGCTTACAGGCCATTAAAGCATCTTACACTTCTGCCAATAGTCTTCCTTAAACATATTTTTGTCTCCAAAAGTGCTTATGTCTAATTGGTAAAAATCATTACAACTTTAACTGAAGGAGCTAAGAGGGGAAATGTTTTTGGGTTTTACTGATTTTTTTTTTTTTAACTTACCATCTTCTAAATATAATAGACAATCATGTCTGGTCATTTTTTGCAGGTCTCCCTGATTAATCATTTCTTTGTATTTGTAAATCCTGCATAGCAACAGGTGAGCAAGGGAGGCAACAAAAATACGGCTATGAAACCACAGATGTTGTCGGCAAGGAAATGGAGCCAGGTTAACTCTCATAACCAGGCTGAAATCATTCTGAAAATGAGACTGTTTGAAATTATCCATGTCTCTTACTTGGATAGTGTTCAAGGAGATGGGTGTCTTACTATATAGCAGAGAAAACAGTTACACCAATAAGTAAATCATAAAATCATCAGAACAGCCCTTGGCGACTGCCCAGGGTGCATACTCAGGTGGATTTCTTTTGGGCTTGGGAGGATTCAGCAATGCTGAAAACAGAACAATCAGAGTCTAAAGAGCAGAATAAGATGACACGTGAGAAAATGTTGGGCTTGCCAAGTTTGCCACAGAGTAAAGGATGTGTGAACTCCCTGTATAACTACCCTTAGGCATGCTCTTAGGCCAGGGTGCCTTGTGGTGAGCAAGAGGTGCCTCACCACCCTGCCTGGAGGGGGCTGTCCTTCTGCCTTCGCTCAGGGCTAAGATCCAGTGCTGAACACCTTCTGTGCACCCAGCTGCTGTGTTTGTAGCAGAGCCAGAATAAGCACAGTGATGGGAAATGGTTTGGGCTTTTTTTTCTTGAGGAGGTAAAGATGTTGTGCCTGTCCAGGTAGTCTGATGTTGGAACAGCATTGGGGCTTTTGTTGCTGGGACAAACATTCTCCAAGTCTCAGCAGCAGCTGGCTGTTTGGGTGCTGGACAAAGACATCATTTGGACATAGCTTCGAAGTTTAGAGCTGTCCCTTCATGTGCTAACGCTCCCAGATGAGCTGGGGGGGAAGTTCACACCTCTCTCGGTGCGTTGTTTCACTCTGCCAGGCTGCAGGCTTGCTCAGCAAGAGTGCAAGATGCAGGTTTTCATAGCGAGAGCTTTCGTCCCTCCCAGAAGTGCTAGAAACTTAATTGCTTTCAAAGGCAAGCCCGGAATCTGGAGTACCCAGTACAACCTGCTGAGAGAACATAAATTGTGAGATACTATCAGGTTTCTGTGCTTGGGCTTGCGTGGAGTGAGTTTGCTTTGTGAGCAAATGCCTTTGGAATACACTGGTATGTGTTTTTTTCTGTTGATTCTTAGACATAGAAGTAATTGTTGTTGGCTTTGTTAGTAGGCATCTATGTTCTGCTCTGTAGTTTGTGTTTCTAAAAAGTGTGCAGACAGAAAGAAATATTTTTCTGCCTTGGAATCATGAAAGCATTTCTGCATTGAAATGGATTGATACCCTTGGTCCAGGTGGTTCCCAGCCATTGTCCCTTCAAATATGCATGGAGAGTGAGCGAGCTGGCCGGTTGTTGTTTGACCATTGCTGTTTATATTCGCTTGGAGACAGTACTTGAACTGCCAAGTATTTGCTTGTCCCTTTTTTATGCTGGTTTGCCAGTCACTTTTGTCTCTAGCCAAATGAACCATGATGGCAACTGAGCAGAAACTGCCTTTTGTAGATAAGGAATAGTATTTTCAAATGTGCTTACATAGCATGGTTCCCTAAGTTGTATTTTCCAAAGTAGCTCTTGTGAAAATCAGTGGAGCTTGTCCTTGAGTTGGTCTGAGAGGTTGTCTGGCACTTCTAGCCACAATACAGTTTTAAATGTAGTTTCCCCACCTCCTTAAATGCCTAGTTTATAGGCTCTCCATTGATAGGAATATTCTTTTGATATATTTTGCATGGAAACTAAAGCAGGAAAAGATTTTTAAGGTAAGCCAGCTAAGTAATTTAGGGTCTTTTAATGAGTTTCCATTAGTATTAAACTAGTAAATCTGCCCTATTAGATGTTGTTTGAAAGGAAGTTCAGTGTTTAAAGAAGGTAAACATACCAGCTGACATTCAATATGCCTTCTCAAGTCACCAGCAGAAACCTCTTTGAACCTTGTTGGCAGAGGTGCCTTCTGCAAAGGGTTCCTAAAAACACCTCCCCAGCTATTGGACGGGTTTCTGAAAAGCTCTGGCACTGCAGTGGGTCTGGTGCCAGCGCTGGACGCTTGGTCTGGCTCCAGCTGGAGCTGAAGGGCTGAGTTCTAAGACCTCTAGCATGCATTTGTGTCCAGAAGAACCTGGGCACTGGAATAACCTGTCATCCAGCCGTTGGCGTGTTCCTAGAAATGGAGGAATATGCTGATTTAATTTGGGGAGCTTATATCTCTGAAGTTACTGAGATCCTAGCCCTTGGAAGCGAGAGATCTGCAGCTCTTCACGTTGCCTGACGCACAAACAAGCGAGGATCTAAATTGCTTTGAGGTGCTGACAGTTATCAGAGGTTTGTGCAGACACACCTCTGCGGTACTGACAAAACACAAATACCAGTTTCACATCACTGTGCTCTCCTTGGCTGCTGCACAGCTTCAAACTCTGTGATACCTCCACAGCTTCGGCAGGCAGCGTGGGAACCAGGGGTCAACAGCAGCAGTAGCCTCTTGTCCAGTGGTTGGGTTTCAGTGCTTTGAGTGAAGACAGTATTTTAAAAAGAAATATGAGCTGTTATTTGAAAATTGGACATCTAATGAATTGCATCCCACCCACCCCAGGGCACTCTGCTGAAGGTGCACCTGGTGCCAGTCCGGACTGCGGGCTGTGATAAGGACAGTAGCAAACAAAAGCAAAATACTGTTTTCTTTCTGCAACAGTGAGTTCCTCCAAGCATCACAGATAACTGAAAAGCCTGTTTTCAAAACAGCTCTGACCCTATATGCAAATAAAATTTCAGTGATTTCAGCTTTTGCTAGAAATCCTATCTATTATGCATCTGTGTGGCAAAGCACTGGAGTATTAATACCACATGCTTCCTACAGAAACTCATTTGAAATCCAGGGTAGGTCATAAGTGAAAAGGGGTTGAGACTCCCCCGAAATCCACATCATGCCCTCCCCCCCCATATTACAGTACAACTGTCAGTAACAGCCTACCTGCCTGTAGAAGTTTCACAGTAAGACTGTTTTGACAGATCTCAGTGTATTTCCTCCCTAAGACGACATCTCAACATCTCAGTTGTTGCAGGTCACTTCTGTGAGCCCCACCTGCAGCTGTGAGGTTAGAAGTGAGCAGCCGAACTCTAGCTGATAGCCTTGGCATTGCAGTGTGTATACATTAACTTCACTAATTTGTCAGGAGCAAAAGTGTCACGGTTTGGCACTGCAGTGGCAAGGCTCTCAGTGTGCCCAGCTGCTGCTAGCACTGGAATTCATCTCCGTGCTTTTGCCATCTGCTATTCGAGCGTTGCCGGCTCCTCTGAGCTGTGTTTGCACCTTTGCAGGCTCTGAAGAGTTTTGTCAGTTCTGGATTGCTTTGTGGCTCACCTGGGGTAGCTGGTTGTCTCCTGGATCTTCACCAAGCTCTGAGCTCACAGGCACTGGTAGCTCAGTAAATAACCAGTGCAAGGTGAGCTCTCCTTGCCACTGTTACAACTCTCAGTCTTCCGAAAAGCCAGTAGATGGGGTGTGTGCAATTCCTGTGCAGAATCACTGCACTTCCCAACCCAAAGATCCGTCTCTAATTGTTACATTTTTGTTGTAGAGGATTTTTATTTTTTTTCTGTTATAGATGGCTCTCCACATGAATCACAAATTTAAGCACCCCCGAGCGGAAGCACCCAAAATTCTTGATTATACTTATTAAATACTCTGAGCATGCTCTACTGTGCAGTTAGATCTTTGAAATCTGGATATGAATTTTTGTGGATTCTTTCTTTCTTTCTTTTTTTTTTAAATTAAACTAGTCATGAACTAGAAAAGTTCTGGATAATTGAAAATAGACATGGTTACTTCTGCTTAACTTGAGGTTGCAGTATTAGGTATAGATGCCATGGGGCCACCTGTGAAATACACTTCCTCTTTTTCTGTCTCCAAGCCCAGCATGTAAGAGTAGATGTCTATTTATATGCATAATTCTGTTGATTATACATGTGAAAATTGAGTCTGCTAGCAGTATAAGTCCATAGAATCAGGGAATCGCAGAATCTTTTTGGTTGGAAGAGACCTTGAAGAAATATTTTGTGGTTGTTAACTATGTTAATAATGTTCATGTAAATAATAATAATAATAATAATGCTACAGACTGTAGAAAGGATCTCTGGTCAGATCCCAGCATAGACTTCATGCCTAAAAGTCTGTTATGGTAGCCTTGGAATAGGAAGAAAACTAAAATGGGAGATGTGTGTGTTTGAGACAAGTGGGTCCCTGAGTTGTCTTCCTCAGGGGAGGTCACAGCAGAGCATAGCATGAACCAGCATGGAAATATTCTGTCCCAAGGTCATTTATGCCATTCAGAATGAAACTGTCCAGGGGTGGAGTCCTGTTAGGTAGGTCCTGGCTGCATATACCTGACTTATGATGGAGAAAACTTCAAACAATTTGTTAATAATTAACTAAGGGAACTCTGCTAAAACACAGTCTGTGTCTGACATGTATGCATGTAAGAAGGGAGTGTCTTGCCAAGTAATAAGTTAAAATTAGAATACTCTATCAGAATTCAGTTATCTTCTGAGAGGAAACATGAATGCTGATGGCCAAGATCTACTGCTGAAGTTTCCTGAGCGATTTGGGGAAGAAATTATATATATACACAAGCTATTAATGCAATTGTGGGAATGTAAAAAATCTTCAAATAGCAGAGTAGCCTCAATTAATTCAAAAGAAAAGTTTAATAGTGGAGGCTGACTGAGTCCTGAAGGCACCAGTTTTGCTCCTGCCTGTGATGAAAGGGGCAAATACCACGAGCCTGTTCGTAGTGCTGCCTCTCAGCCGAGAAGCACGAGAGATGTGGTTTAATCTGGTGTGGTGAAGTGTGCCCGAGATACTCTGAGCATTTAACAGTTGCCCAAACGACTCACTTTCCTAGCAGGCTGATTTTGTGTTACAGCATAATCTGTTTCCCCTCTGTCTTTACTGTGCAGTTCTGCTGAGCGTGCAGTTCGCAGTGGCTGCCTGGGGCAGACTGCAGGTCAGCTTTTGAATGTAGGCGAATTTGTGAAATTAAAGTATTTTGTGTACAGCTAACGGCAGTTGTGCAAGTACAAAGACTCTGCTTTATCAGCAGATGTGGTCTAGGTTTACATCTATGTCCACCTTCAAGTCTTGTGTTTATTGCAGTCGAGGAGGGAAAAAAATCAGGAGCTGGGTGCAGTCGTTAATCTGCTTTGGTAGCTAGCCAGTCCACTTACCCTTGCGTGAAGCACATGCTAGGGTGGTTCTTTCTTCCATTAACTCTTAGATGCTGGGAAGCAGGCTTGATTCACATGATGTGGAAAGGGGAGAAAAAAACCCTAAAATAAATGCAAGATGAGCAAAACCTTTGCGCTTGCTGTGTGCCAGACTGGGAAGGGATTTGTGTACTGTGGGAACTGTTAGACAGTAGTGTTTGTTGGACTGCTGTGGTGGACAAGGAATATTTGAGAAGGTGATCCAGCCTTGCTGGAGGCTGCAGGGGGAGCAGAGGGCAGCTTAAGAACTGGGTTGGGCACTTTCGGGTTAGTCGAAAGGGTTGCTGGCTGTTGTTTGTGGTAGCTCCACTGCTTCCCATGTGACAGGGCTGCGTTTCCTCACTCCTTGCCCAAGCTGGTGCTGGAGTTCGGAGCAGAAGGCACTTTGCCAACACTGGTCCTGGCTGGTTAAGGCTTTTTGTGTGGTTTGTTTGGGGTGGGTTTTTTTGTTTGTTTGGTTGTTGTTGTTGCTAGACTGGGAAGAGATGGGGAGGATTTATGTCCATGCATGGAGGAATGGGGATGAGAGGAGTGCAGAGGGAAGGCCCCTGCTTCCAAAATACAGGAATGACCAACGCCAGCGTGGGAGCTTGTTTGTAGCAGCTCAGCTTGGCTGAGCCAAGCGTCCATCATGTGGTGAGTGAAGAATGGGGTGGGACTTCCTTACAAGGTGATTAACACAATCTCCAAATGCTGCGAGGGGGAGTCATTCATGAGCAGTGGTAGGAGCCTTTTTTCCCAGGGTTAAGTGCTGTGCTGTCCTCTGTTAAACCAAGGAGATGAGAGTCGGGGAGAAGGATATGAAAAATAGATTAGCTTAAATTGAAACCCAGCATCTGGAACACCTCGAACTCTGGCAGACCTCGAGATAATACTTCAAAGTTGTTCAGCCCCACAAGGTATGGCAGAATTTTCTGTTTGGTGGAAGTATTACTCAGGAACTGGAGTCAGTTTGGGGGCTTCTTTGTCATGGGCACAGTCACACTAGCTAGAAGATAACGCCTGACTGAGCTGACTCTGAGCCTGCATGCTCTGAGCTGCTTACATGCCTGTTCTCCATCTCCCCAAATATTTAGCAGTAAACATTGACCCTGAATCAGTTTTACTAAACTGAGTAACAAAGTGTAAATACACCCGAGCCTTCCTGAACCTGTCTTTTCTCTCCTGAGGTTATCTTCCCTATTTTACAATCATTAAAGCCAAAGCAACCTAAGTGTTCTTTGTTTCATGAAAGGAGCATGGCTTCCCAGTTACCCTGAAACTCAAAAGTATGCTGAGGCACTGGGCTCCCTCAGCTCCCTGCAGTTGGGCAGGTATCTGTCTCCTTACTTGACAGGTCTGGGCACTGAAGAGGAATTTAGCAAGTTGGCTTGCCTATGAATTTGCCAGTGTGGCATCAATGGGGTGATTGCCTGAGTTCAGTGCTCAGAGGCAGAGAACATCTTTCCAAGGGCAGTGAGTGCCTGTGATTCTCACCTTAGTACGTGGACCCGCTTTCTCTTTTGGTGGCTTACACAGGAGAAAGCAAGTCAGCCTAGTTCAGGGTTTTTTTAGCCACGTGTATCTGGAGCTGATTCTGAAATACGATTAATACGTGCCGGCGCGTAGGGAGGGGTTTAGGTTGTAAGATTACTAATTGGTTTCAGTGTTGTTTGCTGCTTGAATGTTGGGGTTCTTTTAATCTAAGGTGAAAAGAACATCATTATTTTTAGCTTGCAACGAAAAACACATTTTCTCTTAAATGTCTTGATACAAAGTAATTTAAACTAAATTTCTGCACAGATCATTTGATCATTTCCAAGAGACTGGTTGTCAAGTACGATTAAAAAAAAAACCTGCACTTTTTCAGGGATCCAATGAGACTTTGCAAATTTAGATTTATTCTCAACGTTAAATGTGGTTGAAGATGTCATTTTTTAAACAGCACTTTTAGAAGTAGTTAACTTAAAAGTATAGCAATTCAAAGCACAGAGGGAATGATTTTGAAGTGTAGTCTTGAAACACAACGCAGAGGTTGACAGTTTCACTACAATTAGAAGCAAGGCAGGCACAACTCCCACTTCTGAAAACTTTCCTATCGTGCTGCTTTCTCTCTTGGCCTAGAAAACCTCAAAAAAAAATCCCCAAAACACCCAACATTGAGTGGCTTTGCTTATTGACTTAATATAGTTATACTCAATAGCATTAGGAGACAGAGCAGGAAGGGCTGCCAAATCTGTCTGTAAAGAATAATCTGTAGAAATCTTCACAGAGGTATTTCTTTTCACATGCTTTCAGTCTCCTGAGAATGCTGCTATTTTAAGGAAAGCAAGTTTTAGGGTAGATTTTTTTTTCTTATATTTTTCTAACAGGGCTTGTTTTATTAGGAAACCACTCCCTTCTGCTTCTGCATTTAGACTCTCTGCTAATTGCCTTTTGGTCGATGACATTTTCCATGAATTGCCACATTCTCCCACACTGTTACAACTTCACTCTGATTACACTGTTCTGTGGCACTTCTGCCTGCTGCCTTTGGGAGGAGTGGCTGAGAGGAGGAGATGTGTGCCTAGGAAATTGTGATTCATTTAACTCTCTGAGAGAAGCTGGCTGGAACTGAGTTTTGTGGCTGCTAAGGCACAGCAGAGGCTGCTTCTCCCCGATCTGGATAGGTGGCTGGGGTAGGTGGGATCAGGAGGACGTCCTGTGACTGTGTCAGTTTAAGCACCACTCTGCTGTGCTGAGGATTTTGCATAAGAAGTCATGACATGTCCATGTGTGGTGTGTCAGGCTGATACTTTTCATCCTAGTCAGACGCTGTAGTAGGAAACCAACCCCAAACCATGCTGCCAGAGAGGTTGTGGGAGTGGATAGTCTTCATGGACGCTTCTGGCTCACTGAGCCCCTTGGGATGCCCACCAAGCCTGAGCTGCAAGCCCATCTTTTTCCTGGGACCTGGGGACAGCTTGGGTTTGTCCTTAGCCCAGCTGTCTTCTGCAGCAAAACCTGCTGGAGCAGTGGAACATAAGATCAGTGCTGGCTGAACCTTGAGTGCTACTGACACGAGAACTGGAGGTAGCAGAGCTGTTCAGCACAGCTAATCCACTTAAACTGTGGAGCTCATCTGCTGATCTGCAGGGATGACGGTGCTCTTAGGTGGGATAGCCAAAGAGGCTTTGGCTTGAGCTAGAGCTTCAGGGCAATCAAAACCTGCAGCTAGGGCTGAGGATCTGGTTACACTGAGTTGGCCCTGACCCAACCAAACGTGGTTAAACGTGAGAGGATAGGTGAGAGAAACCCCTCTGCTTAAGCCTTGCCTTAGCTCAGGAGCAGATCAACGTGTTCAAGGGCTTTTCCAGGCTAACTCCTCTGATCAAAGGTAGGGCTTACTTGGTCTGTGAGCTGGGATGAGTTTTGCCAGTGAAAGCCGTTTGTTTAACTGGGATAATTGCTTCCACAGTGCTAGTAGGTAAAGTTTCTGCTTTCATGTTGTCACTGTACAGAAGGGTACAGATCCTTTACAGGTAGAATTACAGGAATTTCAAAAACTCAGGTCCATCCAACACGTCAGCAGCAGCACTGGCTATAGGCAAGCCCAGCGTGGCCTTTTCTACCACGTAATGGTTGGCAGGGGTGGCTGCAGCCTGCATGAGCAGACAGTGAGCACTGCTCCTGCCCTGCTGCCGTTTATCCTGGATAAAACCTTTATTTGTTCAGTCTTACCCTTTCTTGCAGTTGAGGGGAAGGGAGGGGGAGTATGAGGAGCAGTGTTCAGCATACTGCTGAATCCTTTACTGTCCTCCTGCAGTTCTAGAAGGTGCCTGCAAAGACTAAAACTTGGTTGTCTTTTGTGAAGAGGGCTCGTGGTGTTCCCACAGACCAGGTTATTCCCTGTAGCTCATCCTCACTTGCCTCAGGGGTGTGGAAATGGGAGTGCCACACCTCCAGTCAGTTCTGGTCCCACCGCAAGCTGGTGCAACTAGAGACCACTCTCATGCCACCCACATACCACTCAAACCCCTGGGTACAGAGACCTGCTTCCTCCTTTCCTTCAGCAGCAGAAAGAGGCAGAAATGAAGGCAGGACTCTAAACCTTTCTGAATTTCAGGAAAGGCTGAAACTGGTCTGTTGGAATAAGGAGAGAACCAGGAAACAGGAGCACCTGTGTTGCATAGCTTTGGGCAGCTCAATTATCCCTTCTCCAGTGAAATTCCCCTTTGCAGATGGAATGAATAATAACACACAACTTACCTTGCAGGGGCGTTATGGAGCGTGCAGTTTGATTTTTTTTTTTTTTTTTAACAATGTTTGTAATATGTAAAACCTTAAACGAGTGCAAAGTATTATTGCAATTTAATTTTTATTGAGGGTTAAACATTGGTGACATGCCCAGCTGAGCACGTGCTGGCAGTGAGCTCAGCCAGTGACCAGCAGCAAGCGTGCTTGGCAGCAGGCAGTGGACAAAAATGGAAAACAGGACTAATTCCAGTTCTATGTACATTTTTTTCCTGTCTTACCACCATACGTTTCCCATGAAGCAGATGGAGGTGATCAAAATATCAAATCGGAACTCTATATTTTAATAGACTTACATTTTACTGTATAAAAGGCAAATAAAGGTTAATGGCATGAAAATTTGTCTTGTAGGAGGCTGAGAGAGTGGAAGTACCTCCAAGCGTGCCCTGAATGGTCCTTGAGTAATAGCTTTTGGAAACACATTGTACCTGAGTAGCTGGGTGGCTGATTTTGCACCGGGGGGTAGCGTGCCAAGGGTGCTGGTTCCTGCACGTTTCATGCTGTTGCTGATAAGGGGGTTGCATTAGGCTGAAGACACGTGGGCAAATGCCTTGGACCAGGTTGGTGCCCCGCGGCAGCAGCACGAGCCAGGGGGTGTGCTGGGGGTGCTCCCCAAGCTTGAAACAGGAGTCGGTGACAGACTCCAGAGCCAAAGAGAAGGAGAGGCAGCATGTGTGACTTCTCCAGCTTGCTCTAAGTGTGTGTGAAATGGGGCTTTCCAGCCGTGGGGTCACTCCAAGTGTGATCCCAGCAGCAGGTTTCACCTCGCACCTCAGCCTCTGTGTGCCCCCCCTGCATTTTGTTACTGCCTGCTCGTTCTCATTAATTCCTGTTAGGTGTGAAATGCAAAGGCATGTCCTAATTGCTGCTGGTAGATGATAGCACAACTGAATAGCAGTCTTCCAATAATCAGGGCTAACTTCTGCCCTTGGATAATTACACACCAGGCTCACTGGAGCCGGTGTGTTCCTAGTAGGGAGGAAGGATCTGGCCCACACTTCTCCAGATGTGTTCGTTCAACGTCTCTGCTCTGTTATGGTGTCCTGAGGGACAGGTCCAAAGGTGAGTGAAGCAGAAAAGAATCTTTCCAATATCTTTTTTTAAGGTTTGGGCTAAAGTCTATATCTTACCCTTGTTCTTGTGTTTGAAAACATCACTTGGCCCTGGATTTTCTCAAGGTTTGCTTTCTTCCATGGTCACTTTCCCAAACGTAGTGACAGCATCATCTCTGTAGTTAACTTCTCGTTTAGTGGCATTTCTGAAAATAACGACTGCTGCAAGAAAACAAATGGTAGAGATGCAGCATATGTTGCACATAATGATAATTTGTTGCCTTCTTTTTTTAATTACAGTCTAAAATTTAAGGGACAAATCTCAAATCCTGTGAAATTCATGGCGCAATGCCAATTAATCTGAAAGAACCTTACATTTGTCCCTAAATCTTGTAAGTCCTTAACTACAATTTACTTTCTCACATGCCACTCATCTTGAATATGATACACCTTTTTTGGCATTATTAATTATCATTACTGTTGTTGCTGTTATTATTCCAGGAGATCTGTATGGGAGGAATGCTGAAATCTGGATTAAAAATAGCATTTTCATGTCCTCCCACTCACTGTACTTCGTGCACAGAATGCCTTTTATAAATGCAGACTTGCTGCTTGGCTAGATAAAAGAAACTGTCACTTCATTTCCATAACGAAGTTGTTCCCGGGAGAATTTCATTGTTTTAGCAATAAAATTTTTCTAAAAGGCCTTTTATTTTGTCTGAGAAAGGTAACAGAAATGAACTTCTGAGTGGTTACTCCACAAAACAATTAGGAGAAAGCAAGACTGTCTGGATTTGGTGTAAGGAGATTTGTGTGTGTGTATGAATTGCCTTTCATGTGCGATGAGAATAAGTTCTTAACTGAAAATCAAGTTAGAAACACCCCCCCGAAACAAGACACAAAATCACAGGTTTTTTTCCTTGCTTGCAGAGACATCACACGTCTTTATCAGCACTCTCCTGAATAAATTTGGTCATATCCTTAAGCTCAATTTCAGAAGGGATTTGCGTGACTTCTGATTCAGATGCTTTCCTGAATTAAAGGCAGTCATGGATTATCGTTGCCTGTTACTACAGTGCATAATTCTGTTACCAGGTATGCTCTTATTCCGGTGTGCTGCACAGAGGCTGAGCCCTCCTTGGAGCAGGGACGGTGCTTTGGCTGTGTGTACATCAGCTCTTGAGCAGGGTGACAGGTCCGTGTGCTGCCACGGCCTCTCTCATCACTTCTCCAGCATTTCTCACCCCTCTTCTCAGCTGCTCTGTGTCCCGTGCCAGCATGACGTTCCTTTTCTCTCAGTGCTGAGCCTGCTGAGGCACGTCAGAGTTACGGCATCGAAGAAGTGCTGATATAGAAAGCATATTCAGTAAGCGAAAGGTCCTATGCCTTGTGGTTAATTCTCTCCTTTTTTTCCAAGGTATCTCTCATTTTTCACCCATTTTGAGCCATGTTTGTGTCTTGCTACGTGTGAATCGTCACAATTAACAGTTCAGTCACTGTAGACAGCTTACTGCTGTAGGTAGGTGCATGGAATCAGGAACAAAAGGCAAGAGGAGAAAAACGTTTGCTTCATACTCAGGAAGGCCTTTGTAGATTCGGCATCGCTCTTAAAACTGCATTGTATTAAAGAAATGCAACATTATGGGAAATTATTATTTATAGGAAGGTTTGTGAATTCAGGATGTGATATTGTGACTCACCCAACAGCAAACATGTTTGCACTTTGGCTGGTATGACTCACGCTGGCATTTGTCTGAAGTGTGGCAATTGTTTTAGGCTCTGCTTGGTGCAGGATGAATGAAACGGCCGAGGTCTCCTGTTGCAGATTTACTACGTGCAGCTACGCTGGTAAATCTCAGGCTCAGCTGTAGAGTATTTCCTGTAACACACACACACATGCACATACACACACATCCACGTGTGCACCCCCCCCAGTAATACTTCACTTTTAAAGCCTAGATTCATAGAAAGGAAATGCATAATTACAGCGCCGGCTTTCGCACCACATAAAGCAGCCCACATCAAAAGGTATTTGCCATTAATGTTTCAGCAGGTAATCTCTGGATTTATTGCCAAGCCGTGTTCCTGTTACTTAGCGCTCGGTGTTGAAATCTTTGTTGTAAGCTGCCGTAGTCGTCTTAATCCTGCAAAAAAAAGTTAGTCAATAGTGCCTTTGTTTTCCAGCGCCGTGTTTCACGTTGCATCAGCAGGGAGAAGGTTAAGGGTGGGTTCTGGGCTGGCTTCCTAAGGAAGCGAGGCTCACGTGGTGGCATTGTCTGAGCCTGTGCCCGCGAGTGTGTCCCCAGCCTGGTGGCTTGTGCGACTCGGGTCCCCCTCAGCCCAATCTGCTGCACGGGTAGAGGCTACAGGGAAGCTGCTCCCTGCGAGCTTTGTGTAAGTAGGCAGATGAGTAGCTGTGGGAACCTGTGGCTCAGCTGGGGGAGGCAAAGGCCACGGCCCCAGCTCAGATCTTACTGGCACCAGGGATGGGTATGGTGGGCATCCGCTGGGATTATGGGTGCTGCCAAAGATCAAGCCCCTTTGCTGGTTTTTGGTAACACCGCAAACCACAGAGCTGCCTTCAGGTGGTTTATCTTCAGCTTGTTAAAGTATTGCAAATGAACACAACCTCAGCTGTTGGTTTTGGTGTGTTTGGATTCTCCCTTCAACACTGTCTGTTTGCAGGAGAGCTGTGGCCTTCATCTGTGAGATGTTTGTGTGTTCAGTGGAGGCCCAGCCTTTGAGCTCGTTCTCCTCTCTAACAAGTTACAAGGGTTCCACAGTTCTTCAAACATGCAGGAGGTTCATTGTCTCAACTCGAGGCTGAGCTGCATTTTTTGCATAATGGCTTCCACAAAAGAAAAAGAGAAATATTTATGTCATGTAACAGAAGCATCCACAGTGGTTATTTTTATTGCCTATATCTGTTCAACATTACTGGCTCCGAGCCTGAATTATTGTGGACCATTTGCATTCTTTTTCCCCATCTCTTCTGCTCAGAAGATCTGTAGGAATAACTGTTACAAACATGCAGGCAATAGAGTTGTTTTTACTTAAAACATGTGTGAGAATGAAGGAGGTTGACATGCTAAGAGAAATGTAAATCTGTGCTGGAACTCCACCTCATCAT